>NW_027473432.1:47340-79013 GCF_050947335.1 Megachile rotundata
GATCATATAAGCATAATATGGCTAATAATATGAGTTAGATTGATAATAATAAGAGTAATAAGTATAGTAATTGTCGTTCTATCAATCATTTAAGCATAATATGGCTAATAATATGAGTTAGATTGATAATAATAAGAGTAATGAGTATAGTAATTGTAGTTCTATCGATCATATCTGCATAATATGGTTAATAATATGAGTTAGATTGATAATAATAAGAGTAATAGTATAGTATTTGTCGTTCTATCGATCACATAAGCGTAATATGGCTAATAATATGAGTTAGATTGATAACAAAAGGAGTAATAAGTATTAGTAATTGTCGTTCTATCGATCATTTAAGCATAATATGGCTAATAATATGAGTTAGATTGATAATAATAACAGTAATAAGTATAGTAATTATCGTTTTATCGATAATATAAGCATAATATGGCTAATAATATGAGTTAGATTGATAATACTAAGAGTAGTGAGTATAGTAATTCTCGTTCTATCGATCATATAAGCATAATATGGCTAATAATATGAGTTAGATTGATAACAATAAGAGTAATAAGTGTAGTAATTGTCGTTCTATCGATCATATAAGCATAATATGGCTAATAGTATGAGTTAGAGTAATAATATTAAAAGTAGTGAGTATAGTAATTCTCGTTCTATCGATCATATAAGCATAATATGGCTAATAATATGAGTTAGATTGATAATACTAAGAGTAGTGAGTATAGTAATTCTCGTTCTATCGATCATATAAGCATAATATGGTTAATAATATGAGTTAGATTGATAATAATAAGAGTAATAAGTAGAGTAATTGTCGTTCTAGAGATCATATAAGCATAATATGGCTAATAATATGAGTTAGATTGATAACAATAAGAGTAATAATTATAGTAATTGTCGTTCTATCAATCATTTAAGCATAATATGTCTAATAATACGGGTTAGATTGATAATAATAACAGTAATAAGTATAGTAATTGTCGTTCTATCGATAATATAAGCATGATATGGCTAATAATATGAGTTAGATAGATAATACTAAGAGTAGTGAGTATAGTAATTCTCGTTCTATTGATCATATAAGCATAATATGGCTAATAATATGAGTTAGATTGATAACAATAGAGTAATAAGTATAGTAATTGTCGTTCTATCGATCATATAAGCATAATATGGCTAATAGTATGAGTTAGAGTAATAATATTAAAGTAGTGAGTATAGTAATTCTCGTTCTATCGATCATATAAGCATAATATGGCTAATAATATGAGTTAGATTGATAATAATAAGAGCAATGAGTATAGTAATTGTAGTTCTATCGATCATTTAAGCATAATATCTCTAATAATATGAGTTAGATTGATAATAATAACAGTAACAAGTATAGTAATTGTCGTTCTATCGATATTATAAGCATAATATGGCTAATAATATGAGTTAGATTGATAATACTAAGAGTAGTGAGTATAGTAATTCTCGTTCTATCGATCATATAAGCATAATATGGCTAATAATATGAGTTAGATTGATAATAATAACAGTAATAAGTATAGTAATTGTCGTTCTATGGATAATATAAGCATAATATGGCTAATAATATGAGTTAGATTGATAATACTAAGAGTAGTGAGTATAATAATTCTCGTTCTATCGATCATATAAGCATAATATGGCTAATAATATGAGTTAGATTGAAATAGTAAGAGTAATAAGTATAGTAATTGTCGTTCTATCGATCATATAAGCATAATATGGCTAATAATATGAGTTAGATTGATAATACTAAGAGTAGTGAGTATAGTATTTCTCGTTCTATTGATCATATAAGCATAATATGGTTAATAATATGAGTTAGATTGATAATACTAAGAGGAGTGAGTATAGTAATTGTCGTTCTATCGATCATATAAGCATAATATGGTTAATAATATGAGTTAGATTGATAATACTAAGAGGAGTGAGTATAGTAATTCTCGTTCTATCGATCATATAAGCATAATATGGCTAATAATATGAGTTAGATTGATAATAATAAGAGTAATGAGTATAGTAATTGTAGTTCTATAGATCATATCTGCATAATATGGTTAATAATATGAGTTAGATTCATAATAATAAGAGTAATAGGTATAGCAAATGTCGTGCGATCGATCATATCTGCATGATATGGTTAATAATATGAGTTAGATTGATAATAATAAGAGTAATAAGTATAGTAATTGTCGTTCTATCGATCATATAAGCATAATATGGTTAATAATATGAGTTAGATTGATAACAATAAGAGTAATAAGTAGAGTAATTGTCGTTCTATCGATCATATAAGCATAATATGGCTAATAATATGAGTTAGATTGATAATAATAAGAGTAATAAGTATAGTAATTGTCGTTTTATCGATAATATAAGCATAATATGGCTCATAATATGAGTTAGATTGATAATACTAAGAGTAGTGAGTATACTAATTCTCGTTCTATCGATCATATAAGCATAATATGGCTAATAATATGAGTTAGATTGATAACAATAAGAGTAATAAGTATAGTAATTGTCGTTCTATCGATCATATAAGCATAATATGGCTAATAGTATGAGTTAGAGTAATAATATTAAGAGTAGTGAGTATAGTAATTCTCGTTCTATCGATCATATAAGCATAATATGGCTAATAATAAGAGTTAGATTGATAATAGTAAGAGTAATAAGTATAGTAATTGTCGTTCTATCGATCATATAAGCATAATATGGCTAATAATATGAGTTAGATTGATAATACTAAGAGTAGTGAGTATAGTAATTCTCGTTCTATTGATCATATAAGCATAATATGGTTAATAATATGAGTTAGATTGATAATACTAAGAGGAGTGAGTATAGTAATTGTCGTTCTATCGATCATATAAGCATAATATGGTTAATAATATGAGTTAGATTGATAATACTAAGAGGAGTGAGTATAGTAATTCTCGTTCTATCGATCATATAAGCATAATATGGCTAATAATATGAGTTAGATTGATAATAATAGAGTAATGAGTATAGTAATTGTAGTTCTATAGATCATATCTGCATAATATGGTTAATAATATGAGGTTAGAATCTCATAATAATAAGAGTAATAGGTATAGCAAATGTCGTGCGATCGATCATATCTGCATGATATGGTTAATAATATGAGTTAGATTGATAATAATAAGAGTAATAAGTATAGTTAATTGTCGTTCTATCGATCATATAAGCATAATATGGTTAATAATATGAGTTAGATTGATAACAATACGAGTAATAAGTAGAGTAATTGTCGTTCTATCGATCATATAAGCATAATATGGCTAATAATATGAGTTAGATTGATAATAATAGGAGTAATAAGTATAGTAATTGTCGTTTTATCGATAATATAAGCATAATATGGCTCATAATATGAGTTAGATTGATAATACTAAGAGTAGTGAGTATACTAATTCTCGTTCTATCGATCATATAAGCATAATATGGCTAATAATATGAGTTAGATTGATAACAATAAGAGTAATAAGTAGAGTAATTGTCGTTCTATCGATCATATAAGCATAATATGGCTAATAATATGAGTTAGATTGATAATAATAAGAGTAATAAGTATAGTAATTGTCGTTTTATCGATATATAAGCATAATATGGCTAATAGTATGAGTTAGAGTAATAATATTAAGAGTAGTGAGTATAGTAATTCTCGTTCTATCGATCATATAAGCATAATATGGCTAATAATATGAGTTAGATTGATAATAATAAGAGTAATGAGTATAGTAATTGTAGTTCCTATCGATCATTTAAGCAAATATGGCTAATAATATGAGTTAGATTGAAAATAATAACAGTAATAAGTATAGTAATTGTCGTTCTATCGATATTATAAGCATAATATGGCTAATAATATGAGTTAGATTGATAATACTAAGAGTAGTGAGTATAGTAATTCTCGTTCTATCGATCATATAAGCATAATATGGCTAATAATATGAGTTAGATTGATAATAATAAGAGTAATAAGTACAGTAATTGTCGTTCTATCGATCATATAAGCATAATATGGCTAATAATATGAGTTAGATTGATAATAATAAGAGTAATAAGTATAGTAATTGTCGTTTTATCGATAATATAAGCATAATATGGCTAATAGTATGTGTTAGAGTAATAATATTAAGAGTAGTGAGTATAGTAATTCTCGTTCTATCGATCATATAAGCATAATATGGCTAATAATATGAGTTAGATTGATAATAATAAGAGTAATGAGTATAGTAATTGTAGTTCTATCGATCATTTAAGCATAATATGGCTAATAATATGAGTTAGATTGAAAATAATAACAGTAATAAGTATAGTAATTGTCGTTCTATCGATATTATAAGCATAATATGGCTAATAATATGAGGTTAGATTGATAATACTAAGAGTAGTGAGTATAGTAATTCTCGTTCTATCGATCATATAAGCATAATATGGCTAATAATATGAGTTAGATTGATAATAATAAGAGTAATAAGTACAGTAATTGTCGTTCTATCGATATTATAAGCATAATATGCCTAATAATATGAGTTAGATTGATAATTCTAAGAGTAGTGAGTATAGTAATTCTCGTTCTATCGATCATATAAGCATAATATGGCTAATAATATGAGTTAGATTGATAATAATAAGAGTAATGAGTATAGTAATTGTAGTTCTATAGATCATATCTGCATAATATGGTTAATAATATGAGTTAGATGCATAATAATAAGAGTAATAGGTATAGCAAATGTCGTGCGATCGATCATATCTGTATAATATGGTTAATAATATGAGTTAGATTGATAATAATAAGAGTAATATGTACAGTAATTGTCGTTCTATCGATATTATAAGCATAATATGCCTAATAATATGAGTAGATTGATAATTCTAAGAGTAGTGAGTATAGTAATTCTCGTTCTATCGATCATATAAGCATAATATGGCTAATAATATGAGTTAGATTGATAATAATAAGAGTAATGAGTATAGTAATTGTAGTTCTATAGATCATATCTGCATAATATGGTTAATAATATGAGTTAGATGCTTAATAATAAGAGTAATAGGTATAGCAAATGTCGTGCGATCGGTCATATCTGTATAATATGGTTAATAATATGAGTTAGATTGATAATAATAAGAGTAATAAGTATAGTAATTGTCGTTCTATCGATCATATAAGCATAATATGGTTAATAATATGAGTTAGATTGATAATATAAGAGTAGTAAGTATAGTAAATGTCGTGCTATCGATCATATCTGCATAATATGGTTAATAATATGAGTTAGATTGATAATAGTAAGAGTAATAAGTACAGTAATTGTCGTTCTATCGATCATATAAGCATAATAAGGCTAATAATATGAGTTAGATTGATAATAGTAAGAGTAATGTGTGTAGTAATGTCGTGCTATCGATCATATCTGCACAATATGGTTAATAATATGAGTTAGATTGATAATAATAAGAGTAATGAGTATAGTAATTGTAGTTCTATCGACCATATCTGCACGATATGGTTAATAATATGAGTTAGATCGATAATGATAAGAGTAATAAGTACAGTAATTGTCGTCTATCGATCTTATAAGCATAATATGGCTAATAATATGAGTTAGATGATAATAATAAGAGTATGAGTATAGTAATTGTCTTTCTATCGATCATTTAAGCACAATATGGCTAATAATATGAGTTAGATTTGATAATATAACAGTAATAAGTATAGTAATTGTCGCTTATCGATAATATAAGCATAATATGGCTAATAATATGAGTTAGATTGATAATACTAAGAGTAGTGAGTATAGTAATTGTAGTTCTATCGATCATATAAGCATAATGGTGCTAATACTATGGGTTAGATTCATAATAATAAGAGCAATAAGTATAGTAACTGTCGTTCTATCGATCATATAAGCATAATATGGCTAATAATATGAGTTAGATTGATAATAATAAGAGTAATAAGTATAGTAATTGTCGTTCTATCGATCATATAAGCATATATGGCTATTAATATGAGTTAGATTGATAATAATAAGAGTAATGAGTATAGTTATTGTAGTTCTATCGACCATTTAAGCATAATATGGCTAATAATATGAGTTAGATTGATAATAATAAGAGCAATGAGTATAGTAATTGTAGTTCTTATCGATCATATCTGCAAAATATGGTTAATAATATGAGTTAGATTGATAATAATAAGAGTAATAAGTATAGTGTTTGTCGTTCTATCGAACATATAAGCATAATATGGCTAATAATATGAGTTAGATTGATAATAATAAGAGTAATGAGTATAGTTATTGTAGTTCTATCGACCATTTAAGCATAATATGGCTAATATATGAGTTAGATTGATAATAATAAGAGCAATGAGTATAGTAATTGTAGTTCTATCGATCATATCTGCAAAATATGGTTAATAATATGAGTTAGATTGATAATAATAAGAGTAATAAGTATAGTGTTGTCGTTCTATCGAACATATAAGCATAATATGGCTAATAATATGAGTTAGATTGATAATAATAAGAGTAATGAGTACAGTAATTGTAGTTCTATCGATCATATCTGCATAATATGGTTAATAATATGAGTTAGATTGATAATAATAAGAGTAATAAGTATAGTATTTGTCGTTCTATCGATCACATAAGCATAATATCGCTAATAATATAAGTTACATTGATTATACTAAGAGTAGCGAGTATAGTAATTCTCGTTCTATCCGATCATATAAGCATAATATGGCTAATAATATGAGTTAGATTGATAATACTAAGAGTAATGAGTATAGTAATTGTAGTTCTATCGATCATATCTGCATGATATGGTTAATAATATGAGTTAGATCGATAATGATAAGAGTAATAGTACAGTAATTGTCGTTCTATCGATCATATAAGCATAATATGGCTAATAATATGAGTTAGATTGATAATAATAAGAGTAATGAGTATAGTAATTGTCGTTCAATCGATCATATAAGTATAATATGGCTAATAATATGAGTTAGATTGATAATAATAAGAGTAATCAGTATAGTAATTGTAGCTCTATCGATCATATCGGCTTAATATGGTTAATAATATGAGTTAGAATGATAATAATAAGAGTTATAAGTATAGTAATTGTCGTTCTATCGATCATATCTGCATAATATGGTTAATAATATGAGTTAGATTGATAATAGTGAGTGTAATAAGTATAGTGAATGTCGTTCTATCGATCATATCAGCATAATATGGGTAATAATATGAGTTGGATTGATAATAGTAAGAGTAATGAGTATAGTAATTGTAGTTCTATCGATCATATAAGCATAATGTGGCTAATAATATGAGTTAGATTGATAATAATAAGTGTAATGAGTATAGTAATTGTAGCTCTATCGATCATATCGGCTTAATATGGTTAATAATATGAGTTAGAATGATAATAATAAGAGTAATAAGTATAGTATTTGTCGTTCTATCGATCATATAAGCAAAATATGGCTAATAATATGAGTTAGATTGATAATAATAAGAGTAATGAGTATAGTAATTGTAGTTCTATCAATCATATCTGCATAATATGGTTAATAAATGAGTTAGATTGATAATAATAAGAGTAGTGAGTATAGTAATTCTCGTTCTATTGATCATATAAGCATAATAAGGCTAATAATATGAGTTAGATTGATAATAATAAGAGTAATAAGTACAGTAATTGTCGTTCTATCGATCATATAAGCATAATAAGGCTAATAATATGAGTTAGAGTGATAATACTAAGAGTAGTGAGTATAGTAATTGTAGTTCTATCGATTCATATCTGCATAATATGGTAATAATATGAGTTAGATTGATAATAATAAGAGTAATAAGTATAGTGTTTGTCGTTCTATCGAACATATAAGCATAATATTTCTAATAATATGAGTTAGATTGATAATAATAAGCGTAATGAGTATAGTAATTGTAGTTCTATCGATCATATCTGCATAATATGGTTAATAATATGAGTTAGATTGATAATAATAAGAGTAAAAGTATAGTATTTGTCGTTCTATCGATCACATAAGCATAATATCGCTAATAATATGAAGTTAGATTGATAATAACAATAAGAGTAATAAGTATAGTAATTGTCTTTCTATCGATCATTTAAGCACAAATATGGCTAATAATATGAGTTAGATTGATAATAATAACAGTAATAAGTATAGTAATTGTCGCTCTATCGATAATATAAGCATAATATGGCTAATAATATAAGTTAGATTGATAATACTAAGAGTAGCGAGTACAGTAATTGTCGTTCTATCGATCATATAAGCATAATATGGCAAATAATATGAGTTAGATTGATAACAGTAAGTGTAATAAGTATAGTAATTGTCGTTCTGTCGATCATATAATTATAATATGGCTAATAATATGAGTTAGATTGATAATAATAAGAGTAATGAGTATAGTAATTGTCGTTCAATCGATCATATAAGTATAATATGGCTAATAATATGAGTTAGATTGATAATAATAAGAGTAATAAGCATAGTATTTGTCGTTCTATCGATCATATAAGCATAATATGGCTAATAATATGAGTTAGATTGATAATAATAAGAGTAATAAGTATAGTAATTGTCGTTTTATCGATAATATAAGCATAATATGGCTCATAATATGAGTTAGATTGATAATACTAAGAGTAGTGAGTATACTAATTCTCGTTCTATCGATCATATAAGCATAATATGGCTAATAATATGAGTTAGATTGATAACAATAAGAGTAATAAGTATAGTAATTGTCGTTCTATCGATCATATAAGCATAATATGGCTAATAGTATGAGTTAGAGTAATAATATTAAGAGTAGTGAGTATAGTAATTCTCGTTCTATCGATCATATAAGCATAATATGGCTAATAATATGAGTTAGATTGATAATAATAAGAGTAATGAGTATAGTAACTGTAGTTCTATCGATCATTTAAGCATAATATGGCTAATAATATGAGTTAGATTGAAAATAATAACAGTAATAAGTATAGTAATTGTCGTTCTATCGATATTATAAGCATAATATGGCTAATAATATGAGTTAGATTGATAATACTAAGAGTAGTGAGTATAGTAATTCTCGTTCTATCGATCATATAAGCATAATATGGCTAATAATATGAGTTAGATTGATAACAATAAGAGTAATAAGTAGAGTAATTGTCGTTCTATCGATCATATAAGCATAATATGGCTAATAATATGAGTTAGATTGATAATAATAAGAGTAATAAGTATAGTAATTGTCGTTTTATCGATAATATAAGCATAATATGGCTAATAGTATGAGTTAGAGTAATAATATTAAGAGTAGTGAGTATAGTAATTCTCGTTCTATCGATCATATAAGCATAATATGGCTAATAATATGAGTTAGATTGATAATAATAAGAGTAATGAGTATAGTAATTGTAGTTCTATCGATCATTTAAGCATAATATGGCTAATAATATGAGTTAGATTGAAAATAATAACAGTAATAAGTATAGTAATTGTCGTTCTATCGATATTATAAGCATAATATGGCTAATAATATGAGTTAGATTGATAATACTAAGAGTAGTGAGTATAGTAATTCTCGTTCTATCGATCATATAAGCATAATATGGCTAATAATATGAGGTTAGATTGATAATAATAAGAGTAATAAGTACAGTAATTGTCGTTCTATCGATATTATAAGCATAATATGCCTAATAATATGAGTTAGATTGATAATTCTAAGAGTAGTGAGTATAGTAATTCTCGTTCTATCGATCATATAAGCATAATATGGCTAATAATATGAGTTAGATTGATAATAATAAGAGTAATGAGTATAGTAATTGTAGTTCTATAGATCATATCTGCATAATATGGTTAATAATATGAGTTAGATGCATAATAATAAGAGTAATAGGTATAGCAAATGTCGTGCGATCGATCATATCTGTATAATATGGTTAATAATATGAGTTAGATTGATAATAATAAGAGTAATAAGTACAGTAATTGTCGTTCTATCGATATTATAAGCATAATATGCCTAATAATATGAGTTAGATTGATAATTCTAAGAGTAGTGAGTATAGTAATTCTCGTTCTATCGATCATATAAGCATAATATGGCTAATAATATGAGTTAGATTGATAATAATAAGAGTAATGAGTATAGTAATTGTAGTTCTATAGATCATATCTGCATAATATGGTTAATAATATGAGTTAGATGCATAATAATAAGAGTAATAGGTATAGCAAATGTCGTGCGATCGATCATATCTGTATAATATGGTTAATAATATGAGTTAGATTGATAATAATAAGAGTAATAAGTATAGTAATTGTCGTTCTATCGATCATATAAGCATAATATGGTTAATAATATGAGTTAGATTGATAATAATAAGAGTAGTAAGTATAGTAAATGTCGTGCTATCGATCATATCTGCATAATATGGTTAATAATATGAGTTAGATTGATAATAGTAAGAGTAATAAGTACAGTAATTGTCGTTCTATCGATCATATAAGCATAATAAGGCTAATAATATGAGTTAGATTGATAATAGTAAGAGTAATGTGTGTAGTAAATGTCGTGCTATCGATCATATCTGCACAATATGGTTAATAATATGAGTTAGATCGATAATGATAAGAGTAATAAGTACAGTAATTGTCCGTTCTATCGATCATATAAGCATAATATGGCTAATAATATGAGTTAGATTGATAATAATAAGAGTAATGAGTATAGTAATTGTCTTTCTATCGATCATTTAAGCACAATATGGCTAATAATATGAGTTAGATTGATAATAATAACAGTAATAAGTATAGTAATTGTCGCTTTATCGATAATATAAGCATAATATGGCTAATAATATGAGTTAGATTGATAATACTAAGAGTAGTGAGTATAGTAATTGTAGTTCTATCGATCATATAAGCATAATGTGGCTAATACTATGGGTTAGATTCATAATAATAAGAGCAATAAGTATAGTAACTGTCGTTCTATCGATCATATAAGCATAATATGGCTAATAATATGAGTTAGATTGATCAATAAATAAGAGTAATAAGTATAGTAATTGTCGTTCTATCGATCATATAAGCATAATATGGCTATTAATATGAGTTAGATTGATAATAATAAGAGTAATGAGTATAGTTATTGTAGTTCTATCGACCATTTAAGCATAATATGGCTAATAATATGAGTTAGATTGATAATAATAAGAGCAATGAGTATAGTAATTGTAGTTCTATCGATCATATCTGCAAATATGGTTAATAATATGAGTTAGATTGATAATAATAAGAGTAATAAGTATAGTGTTTGTCGTTCTATCGAACATATAAGCATAATATGGCTAATAATATGAGTTAGATTGATAATAATAAGAGTAATGAGTATAGTTATTGTAGTTCTATCGACCATTTAAGCATAATATGGCTAATAATATGAGTTAGATTGATAATAATAAGAGCAATGAGTATAGTAATTGTAGTTCTATCGATCATATCTGCAAAATATGGTTAATAATATGAGTTAGATTGATAATAATAAGAGTAATAAGTATAGTGTTTGTCGTTCTATCGAACATATAAGCACAATATGGCTAATAATATGAGTTAGATTGATAATAATAAGAGTAATGAGTATAGTAATTGTAGTTCTATCGATCATATCTGCATAATATGGTTAATAATATGAGTTAGATTGATAATAATAAGAGTAATAAGTATAGTATTTGTCGTTCTATCGATCACATAAGCATAATATCGCTAATAATATAAGTTACATTGATTATACTAAGAGTAGCGAGTATAGTAATTCTCGTTCTATCGATCATATAAGCATAATATGGCTAATAATATGAGTTAGATTGATAATACTAAGAGTAATGAGTATAGTAATTGTAGTCTATCGATCATATCTGCATGATATGGTTAATAATATGAGTTAGATCGATAATGATAAGAGTAATAAGTACAGTAATTGTCGTTCTATCGATCATATAAGCATAATATGGCTAATAATATGAGTTAGATTGATAATAATAAGAGTAATGAGTATAGTAATTGTCGTTCAATCGATCATATAAGTATAATATGGCTAATAATATGAGTTAGATTGATAATAATAAGAGTAATCAGTATAGTAATTGTAGGCTCTATCGATCATATCGGCTTAATATGGTTAATAATATGAGTTAGAATGATAATAATAAGAGTTATAAGTATAGTAATTGTCGTTCTATCGATCATATCTGCATAATATGGTTAATAATATGAGTTAGATTGATAATAGTGAGTGTAATAAGTATAGTGAATGTCGTTCTATCGATCATATCAGCATAATATGGGTAATAATATGAGTTGGATTGATAATAGTAAGAGTAATGAGTATAGTAATTGTAGTTCTATCGATCATATAAGCATAATGTGGCTAATAATATGAGTTAGATTGATAATAATAAGTGTAATGAGTATAGTAATTGTAGCTCTATCGATCATATCGCTTAATATGGTTAATAATATGAGTTAGAATGATAATAATAAGAGTAATAAGTATAGTATTGTCGTTCTATCGATCATATAAGCAAAATATGGCTAATAATATGAGTTAGATTGATAATAATAAGAGTAATGAGTATAGTAATTGTAGTTCTATCAATCATATCTGCATAATATGGTTAATAATATGAGTTAGATTGATAATAATAAGAGTAGTGAGTATAGTAATTCTCGTTCTATTGATCATATAAGCATAATAAGGCTAATAATATGAGTTAGATTGATAATAATAAGAGTAATAAGTACAGTAATTGTCGTTCTATCGATCATATAAGCATAATAAGGCTAATAATATGAGTTAGAGTGATAATACTAAGAGTAGTGAGTATAGTAATTGTAGTTCTATCGATCATATCTGCATAATATGGTTAATAATATGAGTTAGATTGATAATAATAAGAGTAATAAGTATAGTGTTTGTCGTTCTATCGAACATATAAGCATAATATTTCTAATAATATGAGTTAGATTGATAATAATAAGCGTAATGAGTATAGTAATTGTAGTTCTATCGATCATATCTGCATAATATGGTTAATAATATGAGTTAGATTGATATAATAAGAGTAATAAGTATAGTATTTGTCGTTCTATCGATCACATAAGCATAATATCGCTAATAATATGAGTTAGATTGATAAAATAAGAGTAATAAGTATAGTAATTGTCTTTCTATCGATCATTTAAGCACAATATGCTAATTATATGAGTTAGATTGATAATAATAACAGTAATAAGTATAGTAATTGTCGCTCTATCGATAATATAAGCATAATATGGCTAATAATATAAGTTAGATTGATAATACTAAGAGTAGCGAGTACAGTAATTGTCGTTCTATCGATCATATAAGCATAATATGGCAAATAATATGAGTTAGATTGATAACAGTAAGTAATAAGTATAGTAATTGTCGTTCTGTCGATCATATAATTATAATATGGCTAATAATATGAGTTAGATTGATAATAATAAGAGTAATGAGTATAGTAATTGTCGTTCAATCGATCATATAAGTATAATATGGCTAATAATATGAGTTAGATTGATAATAATAAGAGTAATAAGCATAGTATTTGTCGTTCTATCGATCATATAAGCATAATATGGCTAATAATATGAGTTAGATTGATAATAATAAGAGTAATAAGTACAGTAATTGTCGTTCTATCGATCATATAAGCATAATAAGGCTAATAATATGAGTTAGAGTGATAATACTAAGAGTAGTGAGTATAGTAATTCTCATTCTATCGATCATATAAGCATAATATGGCTAATAATATGAGTTAGATTGATAATAATAAGAGTAATGAGTATAGTAATTGTAGTTCTATAGATCATATCTGCATAATATGGTTAATAATATGAGTTAGATTCATAATAATAAGAGTAATAGGTATAGCAAATGTCGTGCGATCGATAATATCTGCATAATATGGTTAATAATATGAGTTAGATTGATAATAATAAGAGTAATAAGTATAGTAATTGTCGTTCTATCGATCATAGAGGCATAATATGGTTAATAATATGAGTTAGATTGATAATAATAAGAGTAATAGGTAGAGCAATTGTCGTTCTATCGATCATATCTGCATGATATGGTTAATAATATGAGTTAGATTGATAATAATAAGAGTAATAAGTATAGTAATTGTCGTTCTATCGATCATATAAGCATAATATGGTTAATAATATGAGTTAGATTGATAACAATAAGAGTAATAAGTAGAGTAATTGTCGTTCTATCGATCATATAAGCATAATATGGCTAATAATATGAGTTAGATTGATAATAATAAGAGTAATAAGTATAGTAATTGTCGTTTTATCGATAATATAAGCATAATATGGCTCATAATATGAGTTAGATTGATAATACTAAGAGTAGTGAGTATACTAATTCTCGTTCTATCGATCATATAAGCATAATATGGCTAATAATATGAGTTAGATTGATAACAATAAGAGTAATAAGTATAGTAATTGTCGTTCTATCGATCATATAAGCATAATATGGCTAATAGTATGAGTTAGAGTAATAATATTAAGAGTAGTGAGTATAGTAATTCTCGTTCTATCGATCATATAAGCATAATATGGCTAATAATATGAGTTAGATTGATAATAATAAGAGTAATGAGTATAGTAATTGTAGTTCTATCGATCATTTAAGCATAATATGGCTAATAATATGAGTTAGATTGAAAATAATAACAGTAATAAGTATAGTAATTGTCGTTCTATCGATATTATAAGCATAATATGGCTAATAATATGAGTTAGATTGATAATACTAAGAGTAGTGAGTATAGTAATTCTCGTTCTATCGATCATATAAGCATAATATGGCTAATAATATGAGTTAGATTGATAACAATAAGAGTAATAAGTAGAGTAATTGTCGTTCTATCGATCATATAAGCATAATATGGCTAATAATATGAGTTAGATTGATAATAATAAGAGTAATAAGTATAGTAATTGTCGTTTTATCGATAATATAAGCATAATATGGCTCATAATATGAGTTAGATTGATAATACTAAGAGTAGTGAGTATACTAATTCTCGTTCTATCGATCATATAAGCATAATATGGCTAATAATATGAGTTAGATTGATAACAATAAGAGTAATAAGTATAGTAATTGTCGTTCTATCGATCATATAAGCATAATATGGCTAATAGTATGAGTTAGAGTAATAATATTAAGAGTAGTGAGTATAGTAATTCTCGTTCTATCGATCATATAAGCATAATATGGCTAATAATATGAGTTAGATTGATAATATCAGGAGTAATGAGTATAGTAATTGTAGTTCTATCGATCATTTAAGCATAATATGGCTAATAATATGAGTTAGATTGAAAATAATAACAGTAATAAGTATAGTAATTGTCGTTCTATCGATATTATAAGCATAATATGGCTAATAATATGAGTTAGATTGATAATACTAAGAGTAGTGAGTATAGTAATTCTCGTTCTATCGATCATATAAGCATAATATGGCTAATAATATGAGTTAGATTGATAATAATAAGAGTAATAAGTACAGTAATTGTCGTTCTATCGATATTATAAGCATAATATGCCTAATAATATGAGTTAGATTGATAATTCTAAGAGTAGTGAGTATAGTAATTCTCGTTCTATCGATCATATAAGCATAATATGGCTAATAATATGAGTTAGATTGATAATAATAAGAGTAATGAGTATAGTAATTGTAGTTCTATAGATCATATCTGCATAATATGGTTAATAATATGAGTTAGATGCATAATAATAAGAGTAATAGGTATAGCAAATGTCGTGCGATCGATCATATCTGTATAATATGGTTAATAATATGAGTTAGATTGATAATAATAAGAGTAATAAGTACAGTAATTGTCGTTCTATCGATATTATAAGCATAATATGCCTAATAATATGAGTTAGATTGATAATTCTAAGAGTAGTGAGTATAGTAATTCTCGTTCTATCGATCATATAAGCATAATATGGCTAATAATATGAGTTAGATTGATAATAATAAGAGTAATGAGTATAGTAATTGTAGTTCTATAGATCATATCTGCATAATATGGTTAATAATATGAGTTAGATGCATAATAATAAGAGTAATAGGTATAGCAAATGTCGTGCGATCGATCATATCTGTATAATATGGTTAATAATATGAGTTAGATTGATAATAATAAGAGTAATAAGTATAGTAATTGTCGTTCTATCGATCATATAAGCATAATATGGTTAATAATATGAGTTAGATTGATAATAATAAGAGTAATAAGTAGAGTAATTGTCGTTCTATCGATCATATAAGCATAATATGGCTAATAATATGAGTTAGATTGATAATAATAAGAGTAATAAGTATAGTAATTGTCGTTCTATCGATCATTTAAGCATAATATGGCTAATAATATGAGTTAGATTGATAATAATAAGAGTAGTAAGTATAGTAAATGTCGTGCTATCGATCATATCTGCATAATATGGTTAATAATATGAGTTAGATTGATAATAGTAAGAGTAATAAGTACAGTAATTGTCGTTCTATCGATCATATAAGCATAATAAGGCTAATAATATGAGTTAGATTGATAATAGTAAGAGTAATGTGTGTAGTAAATGTCGTGCTATCGATCATATCTGCACAATATGGTTAATAATATGAGTTAGATTGATAATAATAAGAGTAATGAGTATAGTAATTGTAGTTCTATCGACCATATCTGCACGATATGGTTAATAATATGAGTTAGATCGATAATGATAAGAGTAATAAGTACAGTAATTGTCGTTCTATCGATCATATAAGCATAATATGGCTAATAATATGAGTTAGATTGATAATAATAAGAGTAATGAGTATAGTAATTGTCTTTCTATCGATCATATAAGCACAATATGGCTAATAATATGAGTTAGATTGATAATAATAACAGTAATAAGTATAGTAATTGTCGCTTTATCGATAATATAAGCATAATATGGCTAATAATATGAGTTAGATTGATAATACTAAGAGTAGTGAGTATAGTAATTGTAGTTCTATCGATCATATAAGCATAATGTGGCTAATAATATGGGTTAGATTCATAATAATAAGAGCAATAAGTATAGTAACTGTCGTTCTATCGATCATATAAGCATAATATGGCTAATAATATGAGTTAGATTGATAATAATAAGAGTAATAAGTATAGTAATTGTCGTTCTATCGATCATATAAGCATAATATGGCTATTAATATGAGTTAGATTGATAATAATAAGAGTAATGAGTATAGTTATTGTAGTTCTATCGACCATTTAAGCATAATATGGCTAATAATATGAGTTAGATTGATAATAATAAGAGCAATGAGTATAGTAATTGTAGTTCTATCGATCATATCTGCAAAATATGGTTAATAATATGAGTTTAGATTGATAATAATAAGAGTAATAAGTATAGTGTTTGTCGTTCTATCGAACATATAAGCATAATATGGCTAATAATATGAGTTAGATTGATAATAATAAGAGTAATGAGTATAGTAATTGTAGTTCTATCGATCATATCTGCATAATATGGTTAATAATATGAGTTAGATTGATAATAATAAGAGTAATAAGTATAGTATTTGTCGTTCTATCGATCACATAAGCATAATATCGCTAATAATATAAGTTACATTGATTATACTAAGAGTAGCGAGTATAGTAATTCTCGTTCTATCGATCATATAAGCATAATATGGCTAATAATATGAGTTAGATTGATAATACTAAGAGTAATGAGTATAGTAATTGTAGTTCTATCGATCATATCTGCATGATATGGTTAATAATATGAGTTAGATCGATAATGATAAGAGTAATAAGTACAGTAATTGTCGTTCTATCGATCATATAAGCATAATATGGCTAATAATATGAGTTAGATTGATAATAATAAGAGTAATGAGTATAGTAATTGTCGTTCAATCGATCATATAAGTATAATATGGCTAATAATATGAGTTAGATTGATAATAATAAGAGTAATCAGTATAGTAATTGTAGCTCTATCGATCATATCGGCTTAATATGGTTAATAATATGAGTTAGAATGATAATAATAAGAGTTATAAGTATAGTAATTGTCGTTCTATCGATCATATCTGCATAATATGGTTAATAATATGAGTTAGATTGATAATAGTGAGTGTAATAAGTATAGTGAATGTCGTTCTATCGATCATATCAGCATAATATGGGTAATAATATGAGTTGGATTGATAATAGTAAGAGTAATGAGTATAGTAATTGTAGTTCTATCGATCATATAAGCATAATGTGGCTAATAATATGAGTTAGATTGATAATAATAAGTGTAATGAGTATAGTAATTGTAGCTCTATCGATCATATCGGCTTAATATGGTTAATAATATGAGTTAGAATGATAATAATAAGAGTAATAAGTATAGTATTTGTCGTTCTATCGATCATATAAGCAAAATATGGCTAATAATATGAGTTAGATTGATAATAATAAGAGTAATGAGTATAGTAATTGTAGTTCTATCAATCATATCTGCATAATATGGTTAATAATATGAGTTAGATTGATAATAATAAGAGTAGTGAGTATAGTAATTCTCGTTCTATTGATCATATAAGCATAATAAGGCTAATAATATGAGTTAGATTGATAATAATAAGAGTAATAAGTACAGTAATTGTCGTTCTATCGATCATATAAGCATAATAAGGCTAATAATATGAGTTAGAGTGATAATACTAAGAGTAGTGAGTATAGTAATTGTAGTTCTATCGATCATATCTGCATAATATGGTTAATAATATGAGTTAGATTGATAATAATAAGAGTAATAAGTATAGTGTTTGTCGTTCTATCGAACATATAAGCATAATATTTCTAATAATATGAGTTAGATTGATAATAATAAGCGTAATGAGTATAGTAATTGTAGTTCTATCGATCATATCTGCATAATATGGTTAATAATATGAGTTAGATTGATAATAATAAGAGTAATAAGTATAGTATTTGTCGTTCTATCGATCACATAAGCATAATATCGCTAATAATATGAGTTAGATTGATAATAATAAGAGTAATAAGTATAGTAATTGTCTTTCTATCGATCATATCTGCATGATATGGTTAATAATATGAGTTAGATCGATAATGATAAGAGTAATAAGTACAGTAATTGTCGTTCTATCGATCATATAAGCATAATATGGCAAATAATATGAGTTAGATTGATAACAGTAAGTGTAATAAGTATAGTAATTGTCGTTCTGTCGATCATATAATTATAATATGGCTAATAATATGAGTTAGATTGATAATAATAAGAGTAATGAGTATAGTAATTGTCGTTCAATCGATCATATAAGTATAATATGGCTAATAATATGAGTTAGATTGATAATAATAAGAGTAATAAGCATAGTATTTGTCGTTCTATCGATCATATAAGCATAATATGGCTAATAATATGAGTTAGATTGATAATAATAAGAGTAATAAGTACAGTAATTGTCGTTCTATCGATCATATAAGCATAATAAGGCTAATAATATGAGTTAGAGTGATAATACTAAGAGTAGTGAGTATAGTAATTCTCATTCTATCGATCATATAAGCATAATATGGCTAATAATATGAGTTAGATTGATAATAATAAGAGTAATGAGTATAGTAATTGTAGTTCTATAGATCATATCTGCATAATATGGTTAATAATATGAGTTAGATTCATAATAATAAGAGTAATAGGTATAGCAAATGTCGTGCGATCGATAATATCTGCATAATATGGTTAATAATATGAGTTAGATTGATAATAATAAGAGTAATAAGTATAGTAATTGTCGTTCTATCGATCATAGAGGCATAATATGGTTAATAATATGAGTTAGATTGATAATAATAAGAGTAATAAGTAGAGCAATTGTCGTTCTATCGATCATATAAGCATAATATGGCTAATAATATGAGTTAGATTGATAATAATAAGAGTAATAAGTATAGTAATTGTAGCTCTATCGATCATATCGGCTTAATATGGTTAATAATATGAGTTAGAATGATAATAATAAGAGTTATAAGTAAAGTAATTGTCGTTCTATCGATCATATCTGCATAATATGGTTAATAATATGAGTTAGATTGATAATAGTGAGTGTAATAAGTATAGTGAATGTCGTTCTATCGATCATATCAGCATAATATGGGTAATAATATGAGTTGGATTGATAATAGTAAGAGTAATGAGTATAGTAATTGTAGTTCTATCGATCATATAAGCATAATATGGTTAATAATATGAGTTAGATTGATAATAATAAGAGTAATAAGTAGAGTAATTGTCGTTCTATCGATCATATAAGCATAATATGGCTAATAATATGAATTAGATTGATAATAATAAGAGTAATAAGTATAGTAATTGTCGTTCTATCAATCATTTAAGCATAATATGTCTAATAATACGAGTTAGATTGATAATAATAACAGTAATAAGTATAGTAATTGTCGTTCTATCGATAATATAAGCATAATATGGCTAATAATATGAGTTAGATTGATAATAATAAGAGTAATATGTACAGTAATTGTCGTTCTATCGATCATATAAGCATAATAAGGCTAATAATATGCGTTAGAGTGATAATACTAAGAGTAGTGAGTATAGTAATTCTCATTCTATCGATCATATAAGCATAATATGGCTAATAATATGAGTTAGATTGATAATACTAAGAGTAATGAGTATAGTAATTGTAGATCTATCGATCATATCTGCATAATATGGTTAATAATATGAGTCAGATTCATAAAAATAAGAGTAATAGGTATAGCAAATGTCGTGCGATCGATCATATCTGCATAATATGGTTAATAATATGAGTTAGATTGATAATAATAAGAGTAATAAGTATAGTAATTGTCGTTCTATCGATCATATAAGCATAATATGGTTAATAATATGAGTTAGATTGATAATACTAAGAGTAGTGAGTATAGTAATTCTCGTTCTATCGATCATATAAGCATAATATGGCTAATAATATGAGTTAGATTGATAATAATAAGAGTAATGAGTATAGTAATTGTAGTTCTATAGATCATATCTGCATAATATGGTTAATAATATGAGTTCGATGCATAATAATAAGAGTAATAGGTATAGCAAATGTCGTGCGATCGATCATATCTGCATAATATGGTTAATAATATGAGTTAGATTGATAATAATAAGAGTAATAAGTATAGTAATTGTCGTTCTATCGATCATATAAGCATAATATGGTTAATAATATGAGTTAGATTGATAATAATAAGAGTAATAAGTAGAGTAATTGTAGTTCTATCGATCATATAAGCATAATATGGCTAATAATATGAGTTAGATTGATAATAATAAGAGTAATAAGTATAGTAATTGTCGTTCTATCAATCATTTAAGCATAATATGTCTAATAATACGAGTTAGATTGATAATAATAACAGTAATAAGTATAGTAATTGTCGTTCTATGGATAATATAAGCATAATATGGCTAATAATATGAGTTAGATTGATAATACTAAGAGTAGTGAGTATAGTAATTCTCGTTCTATCGATCATATAAGCATAATATGGCTAATAATATGAGTTAGATTGATAACAATAAGAGTAATAAGTATAGTAATTGTCGTTCTATCGATCATATAAGCATAATATGGCTAATAATATGAGTTAGAGTAATAATATTAAGAGGCAGTGAGTATAGTAATTCTCGTTCTATCGATCATATAAGCATAATATGGCTAATAATATGAGTTAGATTGATAATAATAAGAGTAATGAGTATAGTAATTGTAGTTCTATCGATTATTTAAGCATAATATGGCTAATAATATGAGTTAGATTGATAATAATAAGAGTAATAAGTACAGTAATTGTCGTTCTATCGATCATATAAGCATAATAAGGCTAATAATATGAGTTAGAGTGATAATACTAAGAGTAGTGAGTATAGTAATTCTCATTCTAACGATCATATAAGCATAATATGGCTAATAATATGAGTTAGATTGATAATACTAAGAGTAATGAGTATAGTAATTGTAGATCTGTCGATCATATCTGCATAATATGGTTAATAATATGAGTCAGATTCATAAAAATAAGAGTAATAGGTATAGCAAAGGTCGTGCGATCGATCATATCTGCATAATATGGGTTAATAATATGAGTTTGATTGATAATAATAAGAGTAATAAGTATAGTAATTGTCGTTCTATCGGTCATATAAGCATAATATGGCTAATAATATGAGTTAGATTGATAATACTAAGAGTAGTGAGTATAGTAATTCTCGTTCTATCGATCATATAAGCATAATATGGCTAATAATATGAGTTAGATTGATAACAATAAGAGTAATGAGTATAGTAATTGCAGTTCTATAGATCATATCTGCATAATATGGTTAATAATATGAGTTAGATGCATAATAATAAGAGTAATAGGTATAGCAAATGTCGTGCGATCGATCATATCTGCATAATATGGTTAATAATATGAGTTAGATTGATAATAATAAGAGTAATAAGTATAGTAATTGTCGTTCTATCGATCATATAAGCATAATATGGTTAATAATATGAGTTAGATTGATAATAATAAGAGTAATAAGTAGAGTAATTGTCGTTCTATCGATCATATAAGCATAATATGGCTAATAATATGAGTTAGATTGATAATAATAAGAGTAATAAGTATAGTAATTGTCGTTCTATCAATCATTTAAGCATAATAAGGCTAATAATATGAGTTAGAGTGATAATACTAAGGAGTAGTGAGTATAGTAATTCTCATTCTATCGATCATATAAGCATAATATGGCTAATAATATGAGTTAGATTGATAATACTAAGAGTAATGAGTATAGTAATTGTAGATCTATCGATCATATCTGCATAATATGGTTAATAATATGAGTCAGATTCATAAAAATAAGAGTAATAGGTATAGCAAATGTCATGCGATCGATCATATCTGCATAATATGGTTAATAATATGAGTTAGATTGATAATAATAAGAGTAATAAGTATAGTAATTGTCGCTCTATCGATCATATAAGCATAATATGGTTAATAATATGAGTTAGATTGATAATACTAAGAGTAGTGAGTATAGTAATTCTCGTTCTATCGATCATATAAGCATAATATGGCTAATAATATGAGTTAGATTGATAACAATAAGAGTAATGAGTATAGTAATTGTAGTTCTATAGATCATATCTGCATAATATGGTTAATAATATGAGTTAGATGCATAATAATAAGAGTAATAGGTATAGCAAATGTCGTGCGATCGATCATATCTGCATAATATGGTTAATAATATGAGTTAGATTGATAATAATAAGAGTAATAAGTATAGTAATTGTCGTTCTATCGATCATATAAGCATAATATGGTTAATAATATGAGTTAGATTGATAATAATAAGAGTAATAAGTAGAGTAATTGTCGTTCTATCGATCATATAAGCATAATATGTCTAATAATATGAGTAAGATTGATAATAATAAGAGTAATAAGTATAGTAATTGTCGTTCTATCAATCATTTAAGCATAATATGTCTAATAATACGAGTTAGATTGATAATAATAACAGTAATAAGTATAGTAATTGTCGTTCTATGGATAATATAAGCATAATATGGCTAATAATATGAGTTAGATTGATAATACTAAGAGTAGTGAGTATAGTAATTCTCGTTCTATCGATCATATAAGCATAATATGGCTAATAATATGAGTTAGATTGATAACAATAAGAGTAATAAGTATAGTAATTGTCGTTCTATCGATCATATAAGCATAATATGGCTAATAATATGAGTTAGAGTAATAATATTAAGAGTAGTGAGTATAGTAATTCTCGTTCTATCGATCATATAAGCATAATATGGCTAATAATATGAGTTAGATTGATAATAATAAGAGTAATGAGTATAGTAATTGTAGTTCTATCGATCATTTAAGCATAATATGGCTAATAATATGAGTTAGATTGATAATAATAAGAGTAATAAGTACAGTAATTGTCGTTCTATCGATCATATAAGCATAATAAGGCTAATAATATGAGTTAGAGTGATAATACTAAGAGTAGTGAGTATAGTAATTCTCATTCTAACGATCATATAAGCATAATATGGCTAATAATATGAGTTAGATTGATAATACTAAGAGTAATGAGTATAGTAATTGTAGATCTGTCGATCATATCTGCATAATATGGTTAATAATATGAGTCAGATTCATAAAAATAAGAGTAATAGGTATAGCAAAGGTCGTGCGATCGATCATATCTGCATAATATGGTTAATAATATGAGTTTGATTGATAATAATAAGAGTAATAAGTATAGTAATTGTCGTTCTACCGATCATATAAGCATAATATGCTTAATAATATGAGTTAGATCGATAATGATAAGAGTAATAAGTACAGTAATTGTCGTTCTATCGATCATATAAGCATAATATGGCTAATAATATGAGTTAGATCGATAATGATAAGAGTAATAAGTACAGTAATTGTCGTTCTATCGATCATATAAGCATAATATGGCTAATAATATGAGTTAGATTGATAATAATAAGAGTAATAAGTATAGTAATTGTAGTTCTATCGATCATTTAAGCATAATATGGCTAATAATATGAGTTAGATTGATAATAATAACAGTAATAAGTATAGTAATTGTCGTTCTATCGATATTATAAGCATATTATGGCTAATAATATGAGTTAGATTGATAGTACTAAGAGTAGTGAGTATAGTAATTCTCGTTCTATCGATCATATAAGCATAATATGGCTAATAATATGAGTTAGATTGATATTAATAAGAGAAATAAGTACAGTAATTGTCGTTCTATCGATCATATAAGCATAATATGGCTAATAATATGAGTTAGATTGATAATAATAAGAGTAATGAGTATAGTAATTGTAGTTCTATAGATCATATCTGCATAATATGGTTAATAATATGAGTTAGATGCATAATAATAAGAGTAATAGGTATAGCAAATGTCGTGCGATCGATCATATCTGCATAATATGGTTAATAATATGAGTTAGATTGATAATAATAAGAGTAATAAGTATAGTAATTGTCGTTCTATCGATCATATAAGCATAATATGGTTAATAATATGAGTTAGATTGATAATAATAAGAGTAATAAGTAGAGTAATTGTCGTTCTATCGATCATATAAGCATAATATGGCTAATAATATGAGTTAGATTGATAAAAATAAGAGTAATAAGTATAGTAATTGTCGTTCTATCAATCATTTAAGCATAATATGTCTAATAATACGAGTTAGATTGATAATAATAACAGTAATAAGTATAGTAATTGTCGTTCTATGGATAATATAAGCATAATATGGCTAATAATATGAGTTAGATTGATAATACTAAGAGTAGTGAGTATAGTAATTCTCGTTCTATCGATCATATAAGCATAATATGGCTAATAATATGAGTTAGATTGATAACAATAAGAGTAATGAGTATAGTAATTGCAGTTCTATAGATCATATCTGCATAATATGGTTAATAATATGAGTTAGATGCATAATAATAAGAGTAATAGGTATAGCAAATGTCGTGCGATCGATCATATCTGCATAATATGGTTAATAATATGAGTTAGATTGATAATAATAAGAGTAATAAGTATAGTAATTGTCGTTCTATCGATCATATAAGCATAATATGGTTAATAATATGAGTTAGATTGATAATAATAAGAGTAATAAGTAGAGTAATTGTCGTTCTATCGATCATATAAGCATAATATGGCTAATAATATGAGTTAGATTGATAATAATAAGAGTAATAAGTATAGTAATTGTCGTTCTATCAATCATTTAAGCATAATAAGGCTAATAATATGAGTTAGAGTGATAATACTAAGAGTAGTGAGTATAGTAATTCTCATTCTATCGATCATATAAGCATAATATGGCTAATAATATGAGTTAGATTGATAATACTAAGAGTAATGAGTATAGTAATTGTAGATCTATCGATCATATCTGCATAATATGGTTAATAATATGAGTCAGATTCATAAAAATAAGAGTAATAGGTATAGCAAATGTCGTGCGATCGATCATATCTGCATAATATGGTTAATAATATGAGTTAGATTGATAATAATAAGAGTAATAAGTATAGTAATTGTCGCTCTATCGATCATATAAGCATAATATGGTTAATAATATGAGTTAGATTGATAATACTAAGAGTAGTGAGTATAGTAATTCTCGTTCTATCGATCATATAAGCATAATATGGCTAATAATATGAGTTAGATTGATAACAATAAGAGTAATGAGTATAGTAATTGTAGTTCTATAGATCATATCTGCATAATATGGTTAATAATATGAGTTAGATGCATAATAATAAGAGTAATAGGTATAGCAAATGTCGTGCGATCGATCATATCTGCATAATATGGTTAATAATATGAGTTAGATTGATAATAATAAGAGTAATAAGTATAGTAATTGTCGTTCTATCGATCATATAAGCATAATATGGTTAATAATATGAGTTAGATTGATAATAATAAGAGTAATAAGTAGAGTAATTGTCGTTCTATCGATCATATAAGCATAATATGTCTAATAATATGAGTAAGATTGATAATAATAAGAGTAATAAGTATAGTAATTGTCGTTCTATCAATCATTTAAGCATAATATGTCTAATAATACGAGTTAGATTGATAATAATAACAGTAATAAGTATAGTAATTGTCGCTCTATCGATAATATAAGCATAATATGGCTAATAATATGAGTTAGATTGATAATAATAAGAGTAATAAGTATAGTAATTGTCGTTCTATCGATCATATAAGCATAATATGGCTAATAATATGAGTTAGATTGATAATAATAAGAGAAATAAGTACAGTAATTGTCGTTCTATCGATCATATAAGCATAATAAGGCTAATAATATGAGTTAGAGTGATAATATTAAGAGTAGTGAGTATAGTAATTCTCGTTCTATCGATCATATAAGCATAATATGGCTAATAATATGAGTTAGATTGATAATAATAAGAGTAATGAGTATAGTAATTGTAGTTCTATCTATCATTTAAGCATAATATGGCTAATAATATGAGTTAGATTGATAATAATAAGAGTAATGAGTATAGTAATTGTAGCTCTATCGATCATATCGGCTTAATATGGTTAATAATATGAGTTAGAATGATAATAATAAGAGTTATAAGTATAGTAATTGTCGTTCTATCGATCATATCTGCATAATATGGTTAATAATATGAGTTAGATTGATAATAGTGAGTGTAATAAGTATAGTGAATGTCGTTCTATCGATCATATCAGCATAATATGGGTAATAATATGAGTTGGATTGATAATAGTAAGAGTAATGAGTATAGTAATTGTAGTTCTATCGATCATATAAGCATAATGTGGCTAATAATATGAGTTAGATTGATAATAATAAGTGTAATGAGTATAGTAATTGTAGCTCTATCGATCATATCGGCTTAATATGGTTAATAATATGAGTTAGAATGATAATAATAAGAGTAATAAGTATAGTATTTGTCGTTCTATCGATCATATAAGCAAAATATGGCTAATAATATGAGTTAGATTGATAATAATAAGAGTAATGAGTATAGTAATTGTAGTTCTATCAATCATATCTGCATAATATGGTTAATAATATGAGTTAGATTGATAATAATAAGAGTAGTGAGTATAGTAATTCTCGTTCTATTGATCATATAAGCATAATAAGGCTAATAATATGAGTTAGATTGATAATAATAAGAGTAATAAGTACAGTAATTGTCGTTCTATCGATCATATAAGCATAATAAGGCTAATAATATGAGTTAGAGTGATAATACTAAGAGTAGTGAGTATAGTAATTCTCATTCTATCGATCATATAAGCATAATATGGCTAATAATATGAGTTCGATTGATAATAATAAGAGTAATGAGTATAGTAATTGTAGTTCTATAGATCATATCTGCATAATATGGCTAATAATATGAGTTATATTGATAATAATAAGAGTAATGAGTATAGTAATTGTAGTTCTATCTATCATTTAAGCATAATATGGTTAATAATATGAGTTAGATTGATAATAATAAGAGTAATAAGTAGAGTAACTGTCGTTCTATCGATCATATAAGCATAATATGGTTAATAATATGAGTTAGATTGATAATAGTAAGAGTAATAAGTAGAGTAATTGTCGTTCTATCGATCATATAAGCATAATATGGCTAATAATATGAGTTAGATTGATAATAATAAGAGTAATAAGTATAGTAATTCTCGTTCTATCGATCAGATAAGCATAATATGGCTAATAATATGAGTTATATTGATAATAATAAGAGTAATGAGTATAGTAATTGTAGTTCTATCTATCATTTAAGCATAATATGGCTAATAATATGAGTTAGATTGATAATAATAACAGTAATAAGTATAGTATTTGTCGTTCTATCGATCACATAAGCATAATATCGCTAATAATATGAGTTAGATTGATAATAATAAGAGTAATAAGTATAGTAATTGTCGTTCTATCAATCATTTAAGCATAATATGGCTAATAATATGAGTTAGATTGATAATAATAAGAGTAATGAGTATAGTAATTGTAGTTCTATCGATCATTTAAGCATAATATGGCTAATAATATGAGTTAGATTGATAATAATAACAGTAATATGTATAGTAATTGTCGTTCTATCGATATTATAAGCATATTATGGCTAATAATATGAGTTAGATTGATAGTACTAAGAGTAGTGAGTATAGTAATTCTCGTTCTATCGATCATATAAGCATAATATGGCTAATAATATGAGTTAGATTGATAATAATAAGAGAAATAAGTACAGTAATTGTCGTTCTATCGATCATATAAGCATAATAAGGCTAATAATATGAGTTAGAGTGATAATATTAAGAGTAGTGAGTATAGTAATTCTCGTTCTATCGATCATATAAGCATAATATGGCTAATAATATGAGTTATATTGATAATAATAAGAGTAATGAGTATAGTAATTGTAGTTCTATCTATCATTTAAGCATAATATGGCTAATAATATGAGTTAGATTGATAATAATAACAGTAATAAGTATAGTATTTGTCGTTCTATCGATCACATAAGCATAATATCGCTAATAATATGAGTTAGATTGATAATAATAAGAGTAATAAGTATAGTAATTGTCTTTCTATCGATCATTTAAGCACAATATGGCTAATAATATGAGTTAGATTGATAATAATAACAGTAATAAGTATAGTAATTGTCGCTCTATCGATAATATAAGCATAATATGGCTAATAATATGAGTTAGATTGATAATAATAAGAGTAATAAGTATAGTAATTGTCGTTCTATCGATCATTTAAGCATAATATGGCTAATAATATGAGTTAGATTGATAATAATAAGAGTAGTAAGTATAGTAAATGCCGTGCTATCGATCATATCTGCATAATATGGTTAATAATATGAGTTAGATTGATAATAGTAAGAGTAATAAGTACAGTAATTGTCGTTCTATCGATCATATAAGCATAATAAGGCTAATAATATGAGTTAGATTGATAATAGTAAGAGTAATGTGTATAGTAAATGTCGTGCTATCGATCATATCTGCACAATATGGTTAATAATATGAGTTAGATTGATAATAATAAGAGTAATGAGTATAGTAATTGTAGTTCTATCGACCATATCTGCATGATATGGTTAATAATATGAGTTAGATCGATAATGATAAGAGTAATAAGTACAGTAATTGTCGTTCTATCGATCATATAAGCATAATATGGCTAATAATATGAGTTAGATCGATAATGATAAGAGTAATAAGTACAGTAATTGTCGTTCTATCGATCATATAAGCATAATATGGCTAATAATATGAGTTAGATTGATAATAATAAGAGTAATAAGTATAGTAATTGTAGTTCTATCGATCATTTAAGCATAATATGGCTAATAATATGAGTTAGATTGATAATAATAACAGTAATAATTATAGTAATTGTCGTTCTATCGATATTATAAGCATATTATGGCTAATAATATGAGTTAGATTGATAGTACTAAGAGTAGTGAGTATAGTAATTCTCGTTCTATCGATCATATAAGCATAATATGGCTAATAATATGAGTTAGATTGATAATAATAAGAGAAATAAGTACAGTAATTGTCGTTCTATCGATCATATAAGCATAATAAGGCTAATAATATGAGTTAGAGTGATAATATTAAGAGTAGTGAGTATAGGAATTCTCGTTCTATCGATCATATAAGCATAATATGGCTAATAATATGAGTTAGATTGATAATAATAAGAGTAATGAGTATAGTAATTGTAGTTCTATCTATCATTTAAGCATAATATGGCTAATAATATGAGTTAGATTGATAATAATAACAGTAATAAGTATAGTATTTGTCGTTCTATCGATCACATAAGCATAATATCGCTAATAATATGAGTTAGATTGATAATAATAAGAGTAATAAGTATAGTAATTGTCTTTCTATCGATCATTTAAGCACAATATGGCTAATAATATGAGTTAGATTGATAATAATAACAGTAATAAGTATAGTAATTGGCGCTCTATCCATAATATAAGCATAATATGGCTAATAATATGAGTTAGATTGATAATAATAAGAGTAATAAGTATAGTAATTGTCGTTCTATCGATCATTTAAGCATAATATGGCTAATAATATGAGTTAGATTGATAATAATAAGAGTAGTAAGTATAGTAAATGTCGTGCTATCGATCATATCTGCATAATATGGTTAATAATATGAGTTAGATTGATAATAGTAAGAGTAATAAGTACAGTAATTGTCGTTCTATCGATCATATAAGCATAATATGCTAATAATATGAGTTAGATTGATAACAGTAAGTGTAATAAGTATAGTAATTGTCGTTCTGTCGATCATATAAGTATAATATGGCTAATAATATGAGTTAGATTGATAATAATAAGAGTAATGAGTATAGTAATTGTCGTTCAATCGATCATATAAGTATAATATGGCTAATAATATGAGTTAGATTGATAATAATAAGAGTAATGAGTATAGTAATTGTAGCTCTATCGATCATATCGGCTTAATATGGTTAATAATATGAGTTAGAATGATATAATAAGCGTTATAAGTATAGTAATTGTCGTTCTATCGATCATATCTGCATAATATGGTTAATAATATGAGTTAGATTGATAATAGCGAGTGTAATAAGTATAGTCAATGTCGTTCTATCGATCATATCAGCATAATATGGGTAATAATATGAGTTGGATTGATAAGAGTAAGAGTAA
>NW_027473432.1:79113-99197 GCF_050947335.1 Megachile rotundata
TACTCATTACTCTTATTATTATCAATCCAACTCATATTATTACCCATATTATGCTGATATGATCGATAGAACGACATTCACTATACTTATTACACTCACTATTATCAATCTAACTCATATTATTAACCATACTATGCAGATATGATCGATAGAACTACAATTACTATACTCATTACTCTTATTATTATCAATCTAACTCATATTATTAGTCATATTATGCTTATATGATCGATAGAACGACAATTACTATACTCACTCCTCTTAGTATTATCAATCTAACTCATATTATTAGCCATATTATGCTTATATGATCGAGAGAACGACAATTACTATACTTATTACCCTTATTATTATCAATCTAACTCATATTATTAGCCATATTATGCTTATATGATCGATAGAATGAGAATTACTAGACTCACTACTCTTAGTATTATCACTCTAACTCATATTATTAGCCATATTATGCTTATATGATCGATAGAACGACAATTACTATACTTATTACTCTTATTATTATGAATCTAACTCATATTATTAGCCATATTATGCTGATATGATCGATAGAACGACATTCACTATACTTATTACACTCACTATTATCAATCTAACTCATATTATTAACCATATTATGCATATATGATCGATAGAACGACAATTACTATACTTATTACTCTTATTATTATCAATCTAACTCATATTATTAACCATATTGTGCTTATATGAGCGATAGAACGACAATTACTATATTTATTACACTCACTATTATCAATCTAACTCATATTATTAACCATATTATGCAGATATGATCGATAGAATGACAATTACTATACTCATTACTCTTATTATTATCAATCTATCTCATGCTATTAGCCATATTATGGTTATATGATCGATATAACGACAATTACTATACTTATTACTCTTATTATTATCAATCTAACTCATATTATTAACCATATTATGCAGATATGATCGATAGAACGACAATTACTATACTTATTACTCTTATTATTATCAATCTAACTCTTATTATTAGCCATATTGTGCTTATATGATCGATAGAACGACAATTACTATACTTATTACTCTTATTATTATAAATCTAACTCATATTATTAGCCATATTATGCTTATATGATCGATAGCACGACATTTACTATACATATTACTCTTGTTATTATCAACCTAACTCATATTATTAGCCATATTATGCTTATATGATCGATAGAACGACAATTACTATACTTATTATTCTTATTTTTATCAACCCAACTCATATTATTCGCCATATTATGCTTAAATGATCGATAGAACGACATTTACTATACTTATTACTCTTGTTATTATCAACCTAACTCATATTATTAGCCATATTATGCTTATATGATCGATAGAACGACAATTACTATACTTATTATTCTTATCTTTATCAACCCAACTCATATTATTAACCATATTATGCAGATATGATCGATAGAACGTCAATTACTATACTTATTGCTCTTATTATTATCAATCTAACTCATATTATTAACCATATTATGCAGATATGATCGATAGAACGACAATTACTATACTTATTACTCTTATTATTATCATTCTAACTCATATTATTAACCATATTATGCTGATATGATCGATAGAACGACAATTACTATTCCTATATTCTTATTTTTATCAACCCAACTCATATTATTCGCCATATTATGCTTAAATGATCGATAGAACGACAACTACTATACTTATTACTCTTATTATTATGAATCTGACTCATATTATTAGCCATATTGTGCTTATATGAGCGATAGAATGACAATTACTATACTTATTACTGTTATTATTATCAATCTAACTCATATTATTAGCCATATTATGCTTAAATGATCGATAGAACTACAATTACTATACTCATTACTCTTATTATTATCAATCTAACTCATATTATTAGCCATATTATGCTTATATGATCGATAGAACGAGAATTACTATACTCACTACTCTTAGTATTCTCAATCTAACTCATATTATTAGCCATATTATGCTTATATGATCGATAGAACGACAATTACTATACTTATTACTCTTATTATTATCAATCTAACTCATATTATTAGGCATATTATGCTTATGTGATCGATAGAACGAGAATTACTATACTCACTACTCTTAGTTTTATCAATCTAACTCATATTATTAGGCATATTATGCTTATATTATCGATAGAACGACAATTACTATACTTATTACTGTTATTATTATCAATCTGACTCATATTATTAGCCATATTATGCTTAAATGATCGATAGAACGACAATTACTATACTTATTACTCTTATTATTATCAATCTAACTCATATTATTAGCCATATTATGCTTATATGATCGATAGAACGACAAATACTATACTTATTACTCTTATTATTATCAATCTAACTCATATTATTAACCATATTATGCAGATATGATCGATAGAACTACAATCACTATGCTCATTACTCTTATTATTATCAATCTAACTCGTATTATTAGCCATATTATGCTTAAATGATCGATAGAACTACAATTACTATACTCATTACTCTTATTATTATCAATCTAACTCATATTATTAGCCATATTATGCTTATATTATCGATAGAACGACAATTACTATACTTATTACTGTTATTATTATCAATCTAACTCATATTATTAGCCATATCATGCTTAAATGATCGATAGAACTACAATTACTATACTCATTACTCTTATTATTATCAATCCAACTCATATTATTACCCATATTATGCTGATATGATCGATAGAACGACATTCACTATACTTATTACACTCACTATTATCAATCTAACTCATATTATTAACCATACTATGCAGATATGATCGATAGAACTACAATTACTATACTCATTACTCTTATTATTATCAATCTAACTCATATTATTAGCCATATTATGCTAATATGATCGATAGAACGACAATTACTATACTCACCCCTCTTAGTATTATCAATCTAACTCATATTATTAACCATATTGTGCTTATATGAGCGATAGAACGACAATTACTATATTTATTACACTCACTATTATCAATCTAACTCATATTATTAACCATATTATGCGGATATGATCGATAGAACGACAATTACTATACTCATTACTCTTATTATTATCAATCTAACTCATGCTATTAGCCATATTATGGTTATATGATCGATATAACGACAATGACTATACTTATTACTCCTATTATTATCAATCTAACTCATATTATTAACCATATTATGCAGATATGATCGATAGAACGACAATTACTATACTTATGACTCTTATTATTATCAATCTAAATTATATTATTAGCCATATTGTGCTTATATGATCGATAGAACGCCAAATACTATACTTATTACTCTTATTGTTATCAATCTAACTCATTTTATTAACCATATTATGCTAATATGATCGACAGAACGACAATTACTATACTTATTACACTCACTATTATCAATCTAACTCATATTATTAGCCATATTATGCTTATATGATCGATAGAATGAGAATTACTATACTCACTACTCTTAGTATTATCACTCTAACTCATATTATTAGCCATATTATGCTTATATGATCGATAGAACGACAATTACTATACTTATTACTCTTATTATTATGAATCTAACTCATATTATTAGCCATATTATGCTGATATGATCGATAGAACGACATTCACTATAGTTATTACACTCACTATTATCAATCTAACTCATATTATTAACCATATTATGCATATATGATCGATAGAACGACAATTACTATACTTATTACTCTTATTATTATCAATCTAACTCATATTATTAACCATATTGTGCTTATATGAGCGATAGAACGACAATTACTATTATTATTACACTCACTATTATCAATCTAACTCATATTATTAACCATATTATGCAGATATGATCGATAGAATGACAATTACTATACTCATTACTCTTATTATTATCAATCTATCTCATGCTATTAGCCATATTATGGTTATATGATCGATATAACGACAATTACTATACTTATTACTCTTATTATTATCAATCTAACTCATATTATTAACCATATTATGCAGATATGATCGATAGAACGACAATTACTATACTTATTACTCTTATTATTATCAATCTAACTCTTATTATTAGCCATATTGTGCTTATATGATCGATAGAACGACAATTACTATACTTATTACTCTTATTATTATAAATCTAACTCATATTATTAGCCATATTATGCTTATATGATCGATAGAACGACAATTACTATACTTATTACTCTTATTATTATGAATCTGACTCATATTATTAGCCACATTATGCTTATATGATCGATAGAACTACTATTACTATACTCATTACTCTTATTATTATCAATCCAACTCATATTAATACCCATATTATGCTGATATGATCGATAGAACGACATTCACTATACTTATTACACTCACTATTATCAATCTAACTCATATTATAAACCATATTATGCAGATATGATCGATAGAACGACAATTACTATACTTATTACTCTTATTATTATCATTCTAACTCATATTATTAACCATATTATGCAGATATGATCGATAGAACTACAATTACTATACTCATTACTCCTATTATTATCAATCTAACTCATATTATTAGCCATATTATGCTAATATGATCGATAGAACGACAATTACTATACTCACTCCTCTTAGTATTATCAATCTAACTCATATTATTAACCATATTGTGCTTATATGAGCGATAGAACGACAATTACTATATTTATTACACTCACTATTATCAATCTAACTCATATTATTAACCATATTATGCGGATATGATCGATAGAACGACAATTACTATACTCATTACTCTTATTATTATCAATCTAACTCATGCTATTAGCCATATTATGGTTATATGATCGATATAACGACAATGACTATACTTATTACTCCTATTATTATCAATCTAACTCATATTATTAACCATATTATGCAGATATGATCGACAGAACGACAATTACTATACTTATGACTCTTATTATTATCAATCTAAATTATATTATTAGCCATATTGTGCTTATATGATCGATAGAACGCCAAATACTATACTTATTACTCTTATTGTTATCAATCTAACTCATTTTATTAACCATATTATGCTAATATGATCGACAGAACGACAATTACTATACTTATTACACTCACTATTATCAATCTAACTCAAATTATTAACCATATTATGCAGATATGATCGATAGCACGACATTTACTATACTTATTACTCTTGTTATTATCAACCTAACTCATATTATTAGCCATATTATGCTTATATGATCGATAGAACGACAATTACTATACTTATTATTCTTATTTTTATCAACCCAACTCATATTATTCGCCATATTATGCTTAAATGATCGATAGAACGACATTTACTATACTTATTACTCTTGTTATTATCAACCTAACTCATATTATTAGCCATATTATGCTTATATGATCGATAGAACGACAATTACTCTACTTATTATTCTTATCTTTATCAACCCAACTCATATTATTAACCATATTATGCAGATATGATCGATAGAACGTCAATTACTATACTCATTACTCTTATTATTATCAATCTAACTCATGCTATTAGCCATATTATGGTTATATGATCGATATAACGACAATTACTATACTTATTACTCTTATTATTATCAATCTAACTCATATTATTAGCCATATTATGCTTATATGATCGATAGAACGAGAATTACTATACTCACTACTCTTAGTATTATCAATCTAACTCATATTATTAGCCATATTATGCTTATATTGTCGATAGAACGACAATTACTATACTTATTACTGTTATTATTACCAATCTGACTAATATTATTAGCCATATTATGCTTAAATGATCGATAGAACGACAATTACTATACTTATTACTCTTATTATTATAAATCTAACTCATATTATTAGCCATATTATGCTTATATGATCGATAGAACGACAAATACTATACTTATTACTCTTATTATTATCAATCTAACTCATATTATTAACCATATTATGCAGATATGATCGATAGAACTACAATCACTATACTCATTACTCTTATTTTTATCAATCTAACTCATATTATTAGCCATATTATGCTTAAATGATCGATAGAACTACAATTACTATACTCATTACTCTTATTATTATCAATCCTACTCATATTATTACCCATATTATGCTGATATGATCGATAGAACGACATTCACTATACTTATTACACTCACTATTATCAATCTAACTCATATTATTAACCATATTATGCATATATGATCGATAGAACGACAATTACTATATTTATTACAATCACTATTATCAATCTAACTCATATTATTAACCATATTATGCAGATATGATCGATAGAACGACAATTACTATACTCATTACTCTTATTATTATCAATCTAACTCATGCTATTGGCCATATTATGGTTATATGATCGATATAACGACAATTACTATACTTATTACTCTTATTATTATCAATCTAACTCATATTATTAACCATATTATGCAGATATGATCGATAGAACGACAATTACTATACTTATTACTCTTATTATTATCAATCTAACTCTTATTATTAGCCATATTGTGCTTATATGATCGATAGAACGACAATTACTATACTTATTACTCTTATTATTATAAATCTAACTCATATTATTAGCCATATTATGCTTATATGATCGATAGAACGACAATTACTATACTTATTACTCTTATTATTATGAATCTGACTCATATTATTAGCCACATTATGCTTATATGATCGATAGAACTACTATTACTATACTCATTACTCTTATTATTATCAATCCAACTCATATTATTACCCATATTATGCTGATATGATCGATAGAACGACATTCACTATACTTATTACACTCACTATTATCAATCTAACTCATATTATAAACCATATTATGCAGATATGATCGATAGAACGACAATTACTATACTTATTACTCTTATTATTATCATTCTAACTCATATTATTAACCATATTATGCAGATATGATCGATAGAACTACAATTACTATACTCATTACTCCTATTATTATCAATCTAACTCATATTATTAGCCATATTATGCTAATATGATCGATAGAACGACAATTACTATACTCACTCCTCTTAGTATTATCAATCTAACTCATATTATTAACCATATTGTGCTTATATGAGCGATAGAACGACAATTACTATATTTATTACACTCACTATTATCAATCTAACTCATATTATTAACCATATTATGCGGATATGATCGATAGAACGACAATTACTATACTCATTACTCTTATTATTATCAATCTAACTCATGCTATTAGCCATATTATGGTTATATGATCGATATAACGACAATGACTATACTTATTACTCCTATTATTATCAATCTAACTCATATTATTAACCATATTATGCAGATATGATCGATAGAACGACAATTACTATACTTATGACTCTTATTATTATCAATCTAACTTATATTATTAGCCATATTGTGCTTATATGATCGATAGAACGCCAAATACTATACTTATTACTCTTATTGTTATCAATCTAACTCATTTTATTAACCATATTATGCTAATATGATCGACAGAACGACAATTACTATACTTATTACACTCACTATTATCAATCTAACTCATATTATTAACCATATTATGCAGATATGATCGATAGCACGACATTTACTCTACTTATTACTCTTGTTATTATCAACCTAACGCATATTATTAACCATATTATGCTTATATGATCGATAGAACGACAATTACTATACTTATTATTCTTATTTTTATCAACCCAACTCATATTATTCGCCATATTATGCTTAAATGATCGATAGAACGACATTTACTATACTTATTACTCTTGTTATTATCAACCTAACTCATATTATTAGCCATATTATGCTTATATGATCGATAGAACGACAATTACTATACTTATTATTCTTATCTTTATCAACCCAACTCATATTATTAACCATATTATGCAGATATGATCGATAGAACGTCAATTACTATACTCATTACTCTTATTATTATCAATCTAACTCATGCTATTAGCCATATTATGGTTATATGACGAATATAACGACAATTACTATACTTATTACTCTTATTATTATCAATCTAACTCATATTATTAGCCATATTATGCATAAATGATCGATAGAACTACAATTACTATACTCATTACTCTTATTATTATCAATCTAACTCATATTATTAGCCATATTATGCTTATATGATCGATAGAACGAGAATTACTATACTCACTACTCTTAGTATTATCAATCTAACTCATATTATTAGCCATATTATGCTTATATTGTCGATAGAACGACAATTACTATACTTATTACTGTTATTATTACCAATCTGACTAATATTATTAGCCATATTATGCTTAAATGATCGATAGAACGACAATTACTATACTTATTACTCTTATTATTATAAATCTAACTCATATTATTAGCCATATTATGCTTATATGATCGATAGAACGACAAATACTATACTTATTACTCTTATTATTATCAATCTAACTCATATTATTAACCATATTATGCAGATATGATCGATAGAACTACAATCACTATACTCATTACTCTTATTATTATCAATCCTACTCATATTATTACCCATATTATGCTGATATGATCGATAGAACGACATTCACTATACTTATTACACTCACTATTATCAATCTAACTCATATTATTAACCATATTATGCATATATGATCGATAGAACGACAATTACTATACTTATTACTCTTATTATTATCAATCTAACTCATATTATTAACCATATTGTGCTTATATGAGCGATAGAACGACAATTACTATATTTATTACAATCACTATTATCAATCTAACTCATATTATTAACCATATTATGCAGATATGATCGATAGAACGACAATTACTATACTCATTACTCTTATTATTATCAATCTAACTCATGCTATTGGCCATATTATGGTTATATGATCGATATAACGACAATTACTATACTTATTACTCTTATTATTATCAATCTAACTCATATTATTAACCATATTATGCAGATATGATCGATAGAACGACAATTACTATACTTATTACTCTTATTATTATCATTCTAACTCATATTATTAACCATATTATGCTGATATGATCGATAGAACGACAATTACTATTCTTATTATTCTTATTTTTATCAACCCAACTCATATTATTCGCCATATTATGCTTAAATGATCGATAGAACGACAACTACTATACTTATTACTCTTATTATTATGAATCTGACTCATATTATTAGCCATATTATGCTTATATGATCGATAGAACTACAATTACTATACTCATTGCTCTTATTATTATCAATCCAACTCATATTATTACCCATATTATGCTGATATGATCGATAGAACGACATTCACTATACTTATTACACTCACTATTATCAATCTAACTCATATTATTAGCCATATTATGCTTATATGATCTATAGAACGACAATTACTATACTTATTACACTTATTATTATCAATCTAACTCATATTATTAGCCATATTATGCAGATATGATCGATAGAACGACAATTACTATACTCATTACTCTTATTATTATCAATCTAACTCATGCTATTAGCCATATTATGGTTATATGATCGATATAACGACAATTACTATACTTATTACTCTTATTATTATCAATCTAACTCCTATTATTAACCATATTATGCAGATATGATCGATAGAACGACAATTACTATACTTATTACTCTTATTATTATCATTCTAACTCATATTATTAACCATATTATGCTGATATGATCGATAGAACGACAATTACTATACTTATTATTCTTATTTTTATCAACCCAACTCATATTATTCGCCATATTATGCTTAAATGATCGATAGAACGACAACTACTATACTTTTTACTCTTATTATTATGAATCTGACTCATATTATTAGCCATATTATGCTTATATGATCGTTAGAACTACAATTACTATACTCATTGCTCTTATTATTATCAATCCAACTCATATTATTACCCATATTATGCTGATATGATCGATAGAACGACATTCACTATACTTATTACACTCACTATTATCAATCTAACTCATACTATTAGCCATATTATGCTTATATGATCGATAGAACGACAATTACTATACTTATTACACTTATTATTATCAATCTAACTCATATTATTAACCATATTATGCATATATGATCGATAGAACGACAATTACTATACTTATTACTCTTATTATTATCAATCTAACTCATATTATTAACCATATTGTGCTTATATGAGCGATAGAACGACAATTACTATATTTATTACACTCACTATTATCAATCTAACTCATATTATTAACCATATTATGCGGATATGATCGATAGAACGACAATTACTATACTCATTACTCTTATTATTATCAATCTAACTCATGCTATTAGCCATATTATGGTTATATGATCGATATAACGACAATGACTATACTTATTACTCCTATTATTATCAATCTAACTCATATTATTAACCATATTATGCAGATATGATCGATAGAACGACAATTACTATACTTATGACTCTTATTATTATCAATCTAACTTATATTATTAGCCATATTGTGCTTATATGATCGATAGAACGCCAAATACTATACTTATTACTCTTATTGTTATCAATCTAACTCATTTTATTAACCATATTATGCTAATATGATCGACAGAACGACAATTACTATACTTATTACACTCACTATTATCAATCTAACTCATATTATTAACCATATTATGCAGATATGATCGATAGCACGACATTTACTCTACTTATTACTCTTGTTATTATCAACCTAACTCATATTATTAACCATATTATGCTTATATGATCGATAGAACGACAATTACTATACTTATTATTCTTATTTTTATCAACCCAACTCATATTATTCGCCATATTATGCTTAAATGATCGATAGAACGACATTTACTATACTTATTACTCTTGTTATTATCAACCTAACTCATATTATTAGCCATATTATGCTTATATGATCGATAGAACGACAATTACTATACTTATTATTCTTATCTTTATCAACCCAACTCATATTATTAACCATATTATGCAGATATGATCGATAGAACGTCAATTACTATACTCATTACTCTTATTATTATCAATCTAACTCATGCTATTAGCCATATTATGGTTATATGATCGATATAACGACAATTACTATACTTATTACTCTTATTATTATCAATCTAACTCATATTATTAGCCATATTATGCATAAATGATCGATAGAACTACAATTACTATACTCATTACTCTTATTATTATCAATCTAACTCATATTATTAGCCATATTATGCTTATATGATCGATAGAACGAGAATTACTATACTCACTACTCTTAGTATTATCAATCTAACTCATATTATTAGCCATATTATGCTTATATTGTCGATAGAACGACAATTACTATACTTATTACTGTTATTATTACCAATCTGACTAATATTATTAGCCATATTATGCTTAAATGATCGATAGAACGACAATTACTATACTTATTACTCTTATTATTATAAATCTAACTCATATTATTAGCCATATTATGCTTATATGATCGATAGAACGACAAATACTATACTTATTACTCTTATTATTATCAATCTAACTCATATTATTAACCATATTATGCAGATATGATCGATAGAACTACAATCACTATACTCATTACTCTTATTATTATCAATCCTACTCATATTATTACCCATATTATGCTGATATGATCGATAGAACGACATTCACTATACTTATTACACTCACTATTATCAATCTAACTCATATTATTAACCATATTATGCATATATGATCGATAGAACGACAATTACTATACTTATTACTCTTATTATTATCAATCTAACTCATATTATTAACCATATTGTGCTTATATGAGCGATAGAACGACAATTACTATATTTATTACAATCACTATTATCAATCTAACTCATATTATTAACCATATTATGCAGATATGATCGATAGAACGACAATTACTATACTCATTACTCTTATTATTATCAATCTAACTCATGCTATTGGCCATATTATGGTTATATGATCGATATAACGACAATTACTATACTTATTACTCTTATTATTATCAATCTAACTCATATTATTAACCATATTATGCAGATATGATCGATAGAACGACAATTACTATACTTATTACTCTTATTATTATCATTCTAACTCATATTATTAACCATATTATGCTGATATGATCGATAGAACGACAATTACTATTCTTATTATTCTTATTTTTATCAACCCAACTCATATTATTCGCCATATTATGCTTAAATGATCGATAGAACGACAACTACTATACTTATTACTCTTATTATTATGAATCTGACTCATATTATTAGCCATATTATGCTTATATGATCGTTAGAACTACAATTACTATACTCATTGCTCTTATTATTATCAATCCAACTCATATTATTACCCATATTATGCTGATATGATCGATAGAACGACATTCACTATACTTATTACACTCACTATTATCAATCTAACTCATATTATTAGCCATATTATGCTTATATGATCGATAGAACGACAATTACTATACTTATTACACTTATTATTATCAATCTAACTCATATTATTAACCATATTATGCATATATGATCGATAGAACGACAATTACTATACTTATTACTCTTATTATTATCAATCTAACTCATATTATTAACCATATTGTGCTTATGTGAGCGATAGAACGACAATTACTATATTTATTACACTCACTATTATCAATCTAACTCATATTATTAACCATATTATGCAGATATGATCGATAGAACGACAATTACTATACTCATTACTCTTATTATTATCAATCTAACTCATGCTATTAGCCATATTATGGTTATATGATCGATATAACGACAATTACTATACTTATTACTCTTATTATTATCAATCTAACTCATATTATTAACCATATTATGCAGATATGATCGATAGAACGACAATTACTATACTTATTACTCTTATTATTATCAATCTAACTCATATTATTAACCATATTGTGCTTATATGAGCGATAGAACGACAATTACTCTATTTATTACACTCACTATTATCAATCTAACTCATATTATTAACCATATTATGCAGATATGATCGATAGAACGACAATTACTATACTCATTACTCTTATTATTATCAATCTAACTCATGCTATTAGCCACATTATGCTTATATGATCGATAGAACTACTATTACTATACTCATTACTCTTATTATTATCAATCCAACTCATATTATTACCCATATTATGCTGATATGATCGATAGAACGACATTCACTATACTTATTACACTCATTATTATCAATCTAACTCATATTATAAACCATATTATGCAGATATGATCGATAGAACGACAATTACTATACTTATTACTCTTATTATTATCATTCTAACTCATATTATTTACCATATTATGCAGATATGATCGATAGAACGACAATTACTATACTTATTACTCTTATTATTATCATTCTAACTCATATTATTAACCATATTATGCAGATATGATCGATAGAACTACAATTACTATACTCATTACTCTTATTATTATCAATCTAACTCATATTATTAGCCATATTATGCTTATATGATCGATAGAACGACAATTACTATACTCACTCCTCTTAGTATTATCAATCTAACTCATTTTATTAACCATATTATGCTAATATGATCGACAGAACGACAATTACTATACTTATTACACTCACTATTATCAATCTAACTCATATTATTAACCATATTATGCAGATATGATCGATAGCACGACATTTACTATACTTATTACACTTGTTATTATCAACCTAACTCATATTATTAGCCATATTATGCTTATATGATCGATAGAACGACAATTACTATACCTATTATTCTTATTTTTATCAACCCAACTCATATTATTCGCCATATTATGCTTAAATGATCGATAGAACGACAATTACTATACTTATTACTCTTATTATTATCAATCTAACTCATATTATTAGCCATATTGTGCTTATATGAGCGATAGAACGACAATTACTATATTTATTACACTCACTATTATCAATCTAACTCATATTATTAACCATATTATGCAGATATGATCGATAGAATGACAATTACTATACTCATTACTCTTATTATTATCAATGTATCTCATGCTATTAGCCATATTATGGTTATATGATCGATATAACGACAATTACTATACTTATTACTCTTATTATTATCAATCTAACTCATATTATTAACCATATTATGCAGATATGATCGATAGAACGACAATTACTATACTTATTACTCTTATTATTATCAATCTAACTCTTATTATTAGCCATATTGTGCTTATATGATCTATAGAACGCCAAATACTATACTTATTACTCTTATTATTATCAATCTAACTCATTTTATTAACCATATTATGCTAATATGATCGACAGAACGACAATTACTATACTTATTACACTCACTATTATCAATCTAACTCATATTATTAACCATATTATGCAGATATGATCGATAGCACGACATTTACTATACTTATTACTCTTGTTATTATCAACCTAACTCATATTATTAGCCATATTATGCTTATATGATCGATAGAACGACAATTACTATACTTATTATTCTTATTTTTATCAACCCAACTCCTATTATTCGCCATATTATGCTTAAATGATCGATAGAACGACAATTACTATACTTATTACTCTTATTATTATAAATCTAACTCATATTATTAGCCATATTATGCTTATATGATCGATAGAACGACAATTACTATACTTATTACTCTTATTATTATGAATCTGACTCATATTATTAGCCACATTATGCTTATATGATCGATAGAACTACTATTACTATACTCATTACTCTTATTATTATCAATCCAACTCATATTATTAACCATATTATGCTGATATGATCGATAGAACGACATTCACTATACTTATTACACTCACTATTATCAATCTAACTCATATTATAAACCATATTATGCAGATATGATCGATAGAACGACAATTACTATACTTATTACTCTTATTATTATCATTCTAACTCATATTATTAACCATATTATGCAGATATGATCGATAGAACTACAATTACTATACTCATTACTCCTATTATTATCAATCTAACTCATATTATTAGCCATATTATGCTAATATGATCGATAGAACGACAATTACTATACTCACTCCTCTTAGTATTATCAATCTAACTCATATTATAACCATATTGTGCTTATATGAGCGATAGAACGACAATTACTATATTTATTACACTCACTATTATCAATCTAACTCATATTATTAACCATATTATGCGGATATGATCGATAGAAACGACAACTACTATACTCATTACTCTTATTATTATCAATCTAACTCATGCTATTAGCCATATTATGGTTATATGATTGATATAACGACAATGACTATACTTATTACTCCTATTATTATCAATCTAACTCATATTATTAACCATATTATGCAGATATGATCGATAGAACGACAATTACTATACTTATGACTCTTATTATTATCAATCTAACTTATATTATTAGCCATATTGTGCTTATATGATCTATAGAACGCCAAATACTATACTTATTACTCTTATTATTATCAATCTAACTCATTTTATTAACCATATTATGCTAATATGATCGACAGAACGACAATTACTATACTTATTACACTCACTATTATCAATCTAACTCATATTATTAACCATATTATGCAGATATGATCGATAGCACGACATTTACTATACTATATTACTCTTGTTATTATCAACCTAACTCATATTATTAGCCATATTATGCTTATATGATCGATAGAACGACCAATTACTATACTTATTATTCTTATTTTTATCAACCCAACTCATATTATTCGCCATATTATGCTTAAATGATCGATAGAACGACAATTACTATACTTATTACTCTTATTATTATCAATCTAACTCATATTATTAGCCATATTGTGCTTATATGAGCGAATAGAACTTGACAATTACTATATTTATTACACTCACTATTATCAATCTAACTCATATTATTAACCATATTATGCAGATATGATCGATAGAATGACAATTACTATACTCATTACTCTTATAATTATCAATCTATCTCATGCTATTAGCCATATTATGGTTATATGATCGATATAACGACAATTACTATACTTATTACTCTTATTATTATTCAATCTAACTCATATTATTAACCATATTATGCAGATATGATCGATAGAACGACAATTACTATACTTATTACTCTTATTATTATCAATCTAACCTCTTATTATTAGCCATATTGTGCTTATATGATCGATAGAACGACAATTACTATACTTATTACTCTTATTATTATGAATCTGACTCATATTATTAGCCACATTATGCTTATATGATCGATAGAACTACAATTACTGTACTCATTACTCTTATTATTATCAATCCAACTCATATTATTACCCATATTATGCTGATATGATCGATTAGAACGACATTCGCTCTACTTATTACACTCACTAATTATCAATCTAACTCATATTATTAACATATTATGCAGATATGATCGATAGAACGACAATTACTATACTTATTACTCTTATTATTATCATTCTAACTCATATTATTAACCATATTATGCAGATATGATCGATAGAACTACAATTACTATACTCATTACTCTTATTATTATCAATCTAACTCATATTATATAGCCATATTATGCTTATATGATCGATAGAACGACAATTACTATACTCACTCCTCCTAGTATTATCAATCTAACTCATATTATTAACCATATTGTGCTGATATGATCGATAGAACGACATTCACTATACTTATTACACTCACTATTATCAATCTAACTCATATTATTAACCATATTATGCAGATATGATTCGATAGAACTACAATCACTATACTCATTACTCTTATTTTTATCAATCTAACTCATATTATTAGCCATATTATGCTTAAATGATCGATAGAACTACAATTACTATACTCATTACTCTTATTATTATCAATCCTACTCATATTATTACACATATTATGCTGATATGATCGATAGAACGACATTCACTATACTTATTACACTCACTATTATCAATCTAACTCATATTATTACCCATAATATGCATATATGATCGATAGAACGACAATTACTATACTTATTACACTTATTATTATCAATCTAACTCATATTATTAACCATATTGTGCTTATATGAGCGATAGAACGACAATTACTATATTTATTACACTCACTATTATCAATCTAACTCATATTATTAACCATATTATGCAGATATGATCGATAGAACGACAATTACTATACTCATTACTCTTATTATTATCAATCTAACTCATGCTATTAGCCATATTATGGTTATATGATCGATATAACGACAATTACTATATTTATTACTCTTATTATTATCAATCTAACTCATATTATTAACCATATTATGCAGATAAGATCGATAGAACGACAATTACTATACTTATTACTCTTATTATTATCAATCTAACTCTTATTATTAGCCATATTGTGCTTATATGATCGATAGAACGACAATTACTATACTTATTACTCTTATTATTATAAATCTAACTCATATTATTAGCCATATTATGCTTATATGATCGATAGAACGACAATTATTATACTTATTACTCTTATTATTATGAATCTGACTCATATTATTAGCCACATTATGCTTATATGATCGATAGAACTACTATTACTATACTCATTACTCTTATTATTATCAATCCAACTCATATTATTACCCATATTATGCTGATATGATCGATAGAACGACATTCACTATACTTATTACACTCATTATTATCAATCTAACTCATATTATAAACCATATTATGCAGATATGATCGATAGAACGACAATTACTATACTTATTACTCTTATTATTATCATTCTAACTCATATTATTTACCATATTATGCAGATATGATCGATTAGAACGACAATTACTATACTTATTACTCTTATTATTATCTTTCTAACTCATATTATTAACCATATTATGCAGATATGAATCGATAGAACTACAATTACTATACTCATTACTCTTATTATTATCAATCTAACTCATATTATTAGCCATATTATGCTTATATGATCGATAGAACGACAATTACTAATACTCACTCCTCTTAGTATTATCAATCTAACTCATTTTATTAACCATATTATGCTAATATGATCGACAGAACGACAATTACTATACTTATTACACTCACTATTATCAATCTAACTCATATTATTAACCATATTATGCAGATATGATCGATAGCACGACATTTACTATACTTATTACACTTGTTATTATCAACCTAACTCATATTATTAGCCATATTATGCTTATATGATCGATAGAACGACAATTACTATACCTATTATTCTTTATTTTTATCAACCCAACTCATATTATTCGCATATTATGCTTAAATGATCGATAGAACGACAATTACTATACTTATTACTCTTATTATTATCAATCTAACTCATATTATTAGCCATATTGTGCTTATATGAGCGATAGAACGACAATTACTATATTTATTACACTCACTATTATCAATCTAACTCATATTATTAACCATATTATGCAGATATGATCGATAGAATGACAATTACTATACTCATTACTCTTATTATTATCAATGTATCTCATGCTATTAGCCATATTATGGTTATATGATCGATATAACGACAATTACTATACTTATTACTCTTATTATTATCAATCTAACTCATATTATTAACCATATTATGCAGATATGATCGATAGAACGACAATTACTATACTTATTACTCTTATTATTATCAATCTAACTCTTATTATTAGCCATATTGTGCTTATATGATCTATAGAACGCCAAATACTTATACTTATTCACTCTTATTATTATCAAATCTAACTCATTTCTATTAACCATATTATGCTAATATGATCGACAGAACGACAATTACTATACTTATTACACTCACTATTATCAATCTAACTCATATTATTAACCATATTATGCAGATATGATCGATAGCACGACATTTACTATACTTATTACTCTTGTTATTATCAACCTTAACTCATATTATTAGCCATATTATGCTTATATGATCGATAGAACGTCAATTACTATACTTATTATTCTTATTTTTAGCAACCCAACTCCTATTATTCGCATATTATGCTTAAATGATCGATAGAACGACAATTACTATACTTATTACTTTATTATTATAAATCTAAATCATATTCATTAGCCATATTATGCTTATATGATCGATAGAACGACAATTACTATACTTATTACTCTTATTATTATGAATCTGACTCATATTATTAGCCACATTATGCTTATATGATCGATAGAACTACTATTACTATACTCATTACTCTTATTATTATCAATCCAACTCATATTATTAACCATATTATGCTGATATGATCGATAGAACGACATTCACTATACTTATTACACTCACTATTATCAATCTAACTCATATTATAACCATATTATGCAGATATGATCGATAGAACGACAATTACTATACTTATTACTCTTATTATTATCATTCTAAATCATATTATTAACCATATTATGCAGATATGATCGATAGAACTACAATTACTATACTCATTACTCCTATTATTATCAATCTAACTCATATTATTAGCCATATTATGCTAATATGATCGATAGAACGACAATTACTAGACTCACTCCTCTTAGTATTATCAATCTAACTCATATTATTAACCATATTGTGCTTATATGAGCGA
>NW_027473432.1:99297-128567 GCF_050947335.1 Megachile rotundata
TACTCTTATTATTATCAACCTAACTCATATTATTAGCCATATTATGCTTATATGATCGAGAGAACGACAATCACTATACTTATTACTCTTATTATTATCAACCTGACTCATATTATTAGCCATATTATGCTTATATTATCGATAGAACGACAATTACTATACTTATTACTGTTATTATTATCTAACTCATATTATTAGCCATAATATGCTTATATGATCGATAGAACGACAATTACTATACTTATTACTCTCATTATTATCAATCTAACTCGTATTAATAACCATATTATGCTAATATGAGCGATAGAACGACAATTACTATACTTACTACACTCACTATTATCAATCTAACTCATATTATTAACCATATTATGCTTATATGATCGATAGAACGACAATTATTGAACTTATTACGCTTATTATTATCAACCTAACTCGTATTATTAGCCATATTATGCTTATATGATCGATAGAACGACAATTATTGTACTTATTACTCTTATCATTATCGATCTAACTCATATTATTAGCCATATTATGCTTATATGATCGATAGAACGACAATTACTATACATATTACTCTTATTATATGAATCTAACTCATATTATTAGACATATTATGCTTATATGATCGATAGAACTACAATTACTATACTCATTACTCTTATCATTATCAATCCAACTCATATTATTACCCATGTTATGCTCATATGATCGATAGAACGACAATTACTATACTTATTACACTCACTATTATCAATCTAACTCATATTATTAACCATATTATGCTTATATGATCGATAGAACGGACACTTATTGAACTTATTTTCTCTTATCATTATCGATCTAACTCATACTATTAGCCATATTAAGCTTATAAGATCGATAGAACGACACTTATTGTACTTATTACTCTTATCATTATCAATCTAACTCATATTATTAGCCATATTATGCTTATATGATCCGATAGAACGACAATTACTATACTTATTACTCTTTTTATTATAAAGCTAACTCATATTATTAGCTATATTATGCTTATATGATCGATAGAACGACAATTACTATACTTATTACACTTATTATTATCAATCTAACTCATATTATTAGCGATATTGTGCTTATATGAGCGATAGAACGACAATTACTATATTTATTACACTCAGTATTATCAACTCTAACTCATATTATTATCCATATTATGCAATTATGATCGATAGAACGACAATTACTATACTTATTACTCTTATTATTATCAATCTAACTCATATTATTAGCCATATTATGCTTATATGATCGATAGAACGACAATCACTATACTTATTACTCTTACTATTAATCAATCTAACTCATGTTATTAATCATATTCTGCTAATATGATCGATAAAACGACAATTACTATACTTATTACACTCACTATTATCAATCTAACTCATATTATTAACCATGATTATGCAGATATGATCGATAGCACGACATTTACTATACTTATTACTCTTATTATTATCAACCTAACTCATATTATTAGCCATATTATGCTTATATGATCGAGAGAACGACAATCACTATACTTATTACTCTTATAATTATCAACCTGACTCATATTATTAGCCATATTATGCTTATATTATCGATAGAACGACAATTACTATACTTATTACTGTTATTATTATCAATCTAACTCATATTATTAGCCATATTATGCTTATATGATCGATAGAACGACAATTACTATACTTATTACTCTCATTATTATCAATCTAACTCGTATTAATAACCATATTATGCTAATATGAGCGATAGAACGACAATTACTATACCTATTACACTCACTATTATCATCTAACTCATATTATTAACCATATTATGCAGATATGATCGATAGCACGACATTTACTATACTTATTACTCTTATTATTATAAATCTAACTCATATTATTAGCCATATTATGCTTATATGATCGATAGTACGAGAATTACTATACACATTGCTCTTATTATCATCAATCTAACTCATATTATTAACCATATTATGCAATTATGATCGATAGGACGACAATTACTATACTTATTACACTTATTATTTTCAATCTACCTAATATTATTAGCCATATTATGCTTATATTATCGATAGAACGACAATTACTATACTTACTACTGTTATTATTATCAATCTAACTCATATTATTAGCCATATTATGCTTATATGATCGATAGAACGAGAATTACTATACTCACTACTCTTAGTATTATCAATCTAACTCATATTATTAGCCATATTATGCTTATATTATCGATAGAACGACAATCACTATATTAATTACTCATATTATTATCTACCGAACTCATGTTATTAGCCATATTATGCTGATATTATCGATAGAACGACAATTACTATACTTATTACTCTTATTATTATAAATCTAACTCATATTATTAGCCATATTATGCTTATATGATCGATAGAACGACAATTACTGTACTCATTACTCTTATTATTATCAATCTAACTCATATTATTAGCCATATTATGCTTAAAAGATCGATAGAACGACAATTACTAGACTTATTACTCTTATTATTATCTACCTAACTCATATTATTAGCCATATTATGCTTATATTATCGATAGAACGACAATTACTATACTTATTACGCTTATTATTATCATTCTAACTCATATTATTAGTCATATTATGCATATATATGATCGATAGAACGAGAATTACTATACTCACTACTCTTAGTATTATCAATCTAACTCATATTATTAGCCATATTATGCTTATATTATCGATAGAACGACAATTACTATACTTACTACTGTTATTATTATCAATCTAACTCATATTATTAGCCATATTATGCTTATATGATCGATAGAACGAGAATTACTATACTCACAACTCTTAGTATTATCAATCTAACTCATATTATTAGCCATATTATGCTTATATTATGGATAGAACGACAATTACTATACTTATTACTCTTAATGTTATCAATCTAACTCATATTATTAGCCATATTATGCTTATATGATCGATAGAACGACAATTACTATACTTATTACACTCACTATTATCAATCTAACTCATATTATTAACCATATTATGCAGATATCATCGATAGCACGACATTTACTATACTTATTACTCTTATTATTATCAACCTAACTCATATTATTAGCCATATTATGCTTATATGATCGAGAGAACGACAATCACTATACTTATTACTCTTATTATTATCAACCTGACTCATATTATTAGCCATATTATGCTTATATTATCGATAGAACGACAATTACTATACTTATTACTGTTATTATTATCAATCTAACTCATATTATTAGCCATATTATGCTTATATGATCGATAGAACGACAATTACTATACTTATTACTCTCATTATTATCAATCTAACTCGTATTAATAACCATATTATGCTAATATGAGCGATAGAACGACAATTACTATACTTACTACACTCACTATTATCAATCTAACTCATATTATTAACCATATTATGCTTATATGATCGATAGAACGACAATTATTGAACTTATTACTCTTATCATTATCGATCTAACTCATATTATTAGCCATATTATGCTTATAAGATCGATAGAACGACAATTATTGTACTTATTACTCTTATCATTATCGATCTAACTCATATTATTAGCCATATTATGCTTATATGATCGATAGAACTACAATTACTATACTCATTACTCTTATCATTATCAATCCAACTCATATTATTACCCATATTATGCTCATATGATCGATAGAACGACAATTACTATACTTATTACACTCACTATTATCAATCTAACTCATATTATTAACCATATTATGCTTATATGATCGATAGAACGACAATTATTGAACTTATTACTCTTATCATTATCGATCTAACTCATATTATTAGCCATATTATGCTTATATGATCGATAGGACGACAATTACTATACTTATTACACTTATTATTATCAATCTACCTAACATTATTAGCCATATTATGCTTACATGATCGATAGTACGACAACTACTATACTCATTGCTCTTATTATTATCAATCTAACTCATATTATTAACCATATTATGCAGATATGATCGATAGAACGACAATTACTATACTCATTACTCTTATTATTATCAATGTAACTCATGCTATTAGCCATATTATGCTTACATGATCGATATAACGACAATTACTATACTTATTACTCTTATTATTATCAATCTAACTCATATTATTAGCCATATTGTGCTTATATGATCGGTAGAACGACAATTACTATACTTATTACTCTTATTATTATAAATCTAACTCATATTATTAGCCATATTATGCTTATATGATCGATAGTACGACAATTACTATACTCATTACTCTTATTATTATCAAACTAACTGATATTATTAACCATATTATGCAGATATGATCGATAGAACGACAATTACTATATTTATTGCTCTTATTATTATAAATCTAACTCATAGTATTAGCCATATTATGCTTATATGATCGATAGTACGACAATTACAATACTCTTGCTCTTATTATTATCAATCTAACTCATATTATTAACCATATTATGCAATTATGATCGATAGAACGACAATTACTATACTTATTACACTTATTATTATCAATCTAACTCATATTATTAGCCATATTATGCTTATATGATCGATAGAACGACAATTACTATACTTATTACTCTTATTATTATCAATCTAACTCATATTATTAGCGATATTGTGCTTATATGAGCGATAGAACGGCAATTACTATATTTATTACACTCACTATTATCAATCTAACTCATATTATTATCCATATTATGCAATTATGATCGATAGAACGACAATTACTATACTTATTACTCTTATTATTATCAATCTAACTCATATTATTAGCCATATTATGCTTATATGATCGATAGAACGACAATCACTATACTTATTACTCTTACTATTATCAATCTAACTCATGTTATTAATCATATTATGCTAATATGATCGATAAAACGACAATTACTATACTTATTACACTCACTATTATCAATCTAACTCATATTATTAACCATATTATGCAGATATGATCGATAGCACGACATTTACTATACTTATTACTCTTATTATTATCAACCTAACTCATATTATTAGCCATATTATGCTTATATGATCGAGAGAACGACAATCACTATACTTATTACTCTTATTATTATCAACCTGACTCATATTATTAGCCATATTATGCTTATATTATCGATAGAACGACAATTACTATACTTATTACTGTTATTATTATCAATCTAACTCATATTATTAGCCATAATATGCTTATATGATCGATAGAACGACAATTACTATACTTATTACTCTCATTATTATCAATCTAACTCGTATTAATAACCATATTATGCTAATATGAGCGATAGAACGACAATTACTATACTTACTACACTCACTATTATCAATCTAACTCATATTATTAACCATATTATGCTTATATGATCGATAGAACGACAATTATTGAACTTATTACGCTTATTATTATCAACCTAACTCGTATTATTAGCCATATTATGCTTATATGATCGATAGAACGACAATTATTGTACTTATTACTCTTATCATTATCGATCTAACTCATATTATTAGCCATATTATGCTTATATGATCGATAGAACGACAATTACTATACATATTACTCTTATTATTATGAATCTAACTCATATTATTAGACATATTATGCTTATATGATCGATAGAACTACAATTACTATACTCATTACTCTTATCATTATCAATCCAACTCATATTATTACCCATGTTATGCTCATATGATCGATAGAACGACAATTACTATACTTATTACACTCACTATTATCAATCTAACTCATATTATTAACCATATTATGCTTATATGATCGATAGAACGACACTTATTGAACTTATTTCTCTTATCATTATCGATCTAACTCATACTATTAGCCATATTAAGCTTATAAGATCGATAGAACGACACTTATTGAACTTATTACTCTTATCATTATCAATCTAACTCATATTATTAGCCATATTATGCTTATATGATCGATAGAACGACAATTACTATACTTATTACTCTTTTTATTATAAAGCTAACTCATATTATTAGCTATATTATGCTTATATTATCGATAGAACGACAATTACTATACTTATTACTGTTATTATTATCAATCTAACTCATATTATTAGCCACATTATGCTTATATGATCGATAGAACGACAATTACTATACTTATTACGCTTATTATTATCATTCTAACTCATATTATTAGCCATATTATGCTTATATGATCGATAGAACGAGAATTACTATACTCACTACTCTTAGTATTATCAATCTAACTCATATTATTAGCCATATTATGCTTATATGATCGATAGAACGAGAATTACTATACTCACTACTCTTAGTATTATCAATCTAACTCATATTATTAGCCATATTATGCTTGTATTATGGATAGAACGACAATTACTATACTTATTACTGTTATTATTATCAATCTAACTCATATTATTAGCCATATTGTGCTTATATGATCGATAGAACGACAATCACTATACTTATTACTCCCATTATTATCAATCTAACTCATACTATTAACCATATTATGCAGATATGATCGATAGAACGACAATTACTATACTTATTACTGTTATTATTATCAATCTAACTCATATTATTAGCCATATTATGCTTATATTATCGATAGAACGGAATTACTATACTTATTACTCTTATTGTGATCAATCTAACTCATATTATTAACCATATTATGCTAATATGATCGATAGAACGACAATTACTATATTTATTACTCTTATTATTATAAATCTAACTCATAGTATTAGCCATATTATGCTTATATGATCGATAGTACGACAATTACTATACTCATTGCTCTTATTATTATCAATCTAACTCATATTATTAACCATATTATGCAATTATGATCGATAGAACGACAATTACTATACTTATTACACTTATTATTATCAATCTAACTCATATTATTAGCGATATTGTGCTTATATGAGCGATAGAACGACAATTACTATATTTATTACACTCAGTATTATCAATCTAACTCATATTATTATCCATATTATGCAATTATGATCGATAGAACGACAATTACTATACTTATTACTCTTATTATTATCAATCTAACTCATATTATTAGCCATATTATGCTTATATGATCGATAGAACGACAATCACTATACTTATTACTCTTACTATTATCAATCTAACTCATGTTATTAATCATATTATGCTAATATGATCGATAAAACGACAATTACTATACTTATTACACTCACTATTATCAATCTAACTCATATTATTAACCATATTATGCAGATATGATCGATAGCACGACATTTACTATACTTATTACTCTTATTATTATCAACCTAACTCATATTATTAGCCATATTATGCTTATATGATCGAGAGAACGACAATCACTATACTTATTACTCTTATAATTATCAACCTGACTCATATTATTAGCCATATTATGCTTATATTATCGATAGAACGACAATTACTATACTTATTACTGTTATTATTATCAATCTAACTCATATTATTAGCCATATTATGCTTATATGATCGATAGAACGACAATTACTATACTTATTACTCTCATTATTATCAATCTAACTCGTATTAATAACCATATTATGCTAATATGAGCGATAGAACGACAATTACTATACTTATTACACTCACTATTATCAATCTAACTCATATTATTAACCATATTATGCAGATATGATCGATAGCACGACATTTACTATACTTATTACTCTTATTATTATAAATCTAACTCATATTATTAGCCATATTATGCTTATATGATCGATAGTACGAGAATTACTATACACATTGCTCTTATTATCATCAATCTAACTCATATTATTAACCATATTATGCAATTATGATCGATAGGACGACAATTACTATACTTATTACACTTATTATTTTCAATCTACCTAATATTATTAGCCATATTATGCTTACATGATCGATAGTACGACAACTACTATACTCATTGCTCTTATTATTATCAATCTAACTCATATTATTAAATATATTATGCAGATATGATCGATAGAACGACAATTACTATACTCGTTACTCTTATTATTATCAATCTAACTCATGCTATTAGCCATATTATGCTTATATGATCGATAGAACTACAATTACTATACTCATTACTCTTATCATTATCAATCCAACTCATATTATTACCCATATTATGCTCATATGATCGATAGAACGACAATTACTATACTCATTACACTCACTATTATCAATCTAACTCATGTTATTAACCATATTATGCAGATATGATCGATAGCACGACATTTACTGTATTTATTACGCTTATTATTATCAACCTAACTCATATTATTAGCCATATTATGCTTATATGATCGATAGAACGACAGTTACTATACTTATTACTCTTAATGTTATCAATCAAACTCATATTATTAGCCATATTATGCTTAAATGACCGATAGAACGACAATTACTATACTTATTACACTCATTATTATCAATTTAACTCATATTATTAACCATATTATGCTTATATGATCGACAGAACGACAATTATTGAACTTATTACTCTTATCATTATCGATCTAACTCATATTATTAGCCATATTATGCTTATAAGATCGATAGAACGACAATTATTGTACTTATTACTCTTATCATTATCGATCTAACTCATATTATTAGCCATATTATGCTTATATGATCGATAGAACGACAATTACTATACTTATTACTCTTATTATTATAAATCTAACTCATATTATTAGCCATATTATGCTTATATTATCGATAGAACGACAATTACTATACTTATTACTGTTATTATTATCAATCTAACTCATATTATTAGCCATATTATGCTTATATTATCGATAGAACGACAATTACTATACTCATTACTCTTATTATTATCAATCTAACTCATATTATTAGCCATATTATGCTTATATGATCGATAGAACGACAATTACTATACTTATTACTCTTATTATTATCAACCGAACTCATATGATTAGCCATATTATGCTTATATGATCGGTAGAACGACAATCACTATACTTATTACTCTAATTATTATCAATCTAACTCACGTTATTAATCATATTATGCTAATATGATCGATAGAACGACAATTACTATACTTATTACTCTTATTGTTATCAATCTAACTCATATTATTAACCATATTATGCTAATATGATCGATAGAACGACAATTACTATACTTATTACACACACTATTATCAATCTAACTCATATTATTAACCATATTATGCTTATATGATCGATAGAACGACAATTATTGTACTTATTACTCTTATCATTATCGATCTAACTCATATTATTAGCCATATTATGCTTATATGATCGATAGAACGACAATTACTATACTTATTACTCTTATTATTATGAATCTAACTCATATTATTAGACATATTATGCTTATATGATCGATAGAGCTACAATTACTATACTTATTACTCTCATTATTATCAATCTAACTCGTCTTAATAACCATATTATGCTAATATGAGCGATAGAACGACAATTACTATACTTACTACACTCACTATTATCAATCTAACTCATATTATTAACCATATTATGCTTGTATGATCGATAGAACGACAATTATTGAACTTATTACGCTTATTATTATCAACCTAACTCGTATTATTAGCCATATTATGCTTATATGATCGATAGAACGACAATTATTGTACTTATTACTCTTATCATTATCGATCTAACTCATATTATTAGCCATATTATGCTTATATGATCGATAGAACGACAATTACTATACATATTACTCTTATTATTATGAATCTAACTCATATTATTAGACATATTATGCTTATATGATCGATAGAACTACAATTACTATACTCATTACTCTTATCATTATCAATCCAACTCATATTATTACCCATGTTATGCTCATATGATCGATAGAACGACAATTACTATACTTATTACACTCACTATTATCAATCTAACTCATATTATTAACCATATTATGCTTATATGATCGATAGAACGACACTTATTGAACTTATTTCTCTTATCATTATCGATCTAACTCATACTATTAGCCATATTAAGCTTATAAGATCGATAGAACGACACTTATTGTACTTATTACTCTTATCATTATCAATCTAACTCATATTATTAGCCATATTATGCTTATATGATCGATAGAACGACAATTACTATACTTATTACTCTTTTTATTATAAAGCTAACTCATATTATTAGCTATATTATGCTTATATTATCGATAGAACGACAATTACTATACTTATTACTGTTATTATTATCAATCTAACTCATATTATTAGCCACATTATGCTTATATGATCGATAGAACGACAATTACTATACTTATTACTCTTATTATTATCAACCTAACTCATATTATTAGCCATATTATGCTTATATTATCGATAGAACGACAATCACTATATTAATTACTCTTATTATTATCTACCTAACTCATGTTATTAGCCATATTATGCTGATATTATCGATAGAACGACAATTACTATACTTATTACTCTTATTATTATAAATCTAACTCATATTATTAGCCATATTATGCTTATATGATCGATAGAACGACAATTACTGTACTCATTACTCTTATTATTATCAATCTAACTCATATTATTAGCCATATTATGCTTATATGATCGATAGAACGAGAATTACTATACTCACTACTCTTAGTATTATCAATCTAACTCATATTATTAGCCATATTATGCTTATATTATGGATAGAACGACAATTACTATACTTATTACTGTTATTATTATCAATCTAACTCATATTATTAGCCATATTGTGCTTATATGATCGATAGAACGACAATCACTATACTTATTACTCCCATTATTATCAATCTAACTCATACTATTAACCATATTATGCAGATATGATCGATAGAACGACAATTACTATACTTATTACTGTTATTATTATCAATCTAACTCATATTATTAGCCATATTATGCTTATATTATCGATAGAACGGAATTACTATACTTATTACTCTTATTGTGATCAATCTAACTCATATTATTAACCATATTATGCTAATATGATCGATAGAACGACAATTACTATATTTATTACTCTTATTATTATAAATCTAACTCATAGTATTAGCCATATTATGCTTATATGATCGATAGTACGACAATTACTATACTCATTGCTCTTATTATTATCAATCTAACTCATATTATTAACCATATTATGCAATTATGATCGATAGAACGACAATTACTATACTTATTACACTTATTATTATCAATCTAACTCATATTATTAGCGATATTGTGCTTATATGAGCGATAGAACGACAATTACTATATTTATTACACTCAGTATTATCAATCTAACTCATATTGTTATCCATATTATGCAATTATGATCGATAGAACGACAATTACTATACTTATTACTCTTATTATTATCAATCTAACTCATATTATTAGCCATATTATGCTTATATGATCGATAGAACGACAATCACTATACTTATTACTCTTACTATTATCAATCTAACTCATGTTATTAATCATATTATGCTAATATGATCGATAAAACGACAATTACTATACTTATTACACTCACTATTATCAATCTAACTCATATTATTAACCATATTATGCAGATATGATCGATAGCACGACATTTACTATACTTATTACTCTTATTATTATCAACCTAACTCATATTATTAGCCATATTATGCTTATATGATCGAGAGAACGACAATCACTATACTTATTACTCTTATAATTATCAACCTGACTCATATTATTAGCCATATTATGCTTATATTATCGATAGAACGACAATTACTATACTTATTACTGTTATTATTATCAATCTAACTCATATTATTAGCCATATTATGCTTATATGATCGATAGAACGACAATTACTATACTTATTACTCTCATTATTATCAATCTAACTCGTATTAATAACCATATTATGCTAATATGAGCGATAGAACGACAATTACTATACTTATTACACTCACTATTATCAATCTAACTCATATTATTAACCATATTATGCAGATATGATCGATAGCACGACATTTACTATACTTATTACTCTTATAATTATAAATCTAACTCATATTATTAGCCATATTATGCTTATATGATCGATAGTACGAGAATTACTATACACATTGCTCTTATTATCATCAATCTAACTCATATTATTAACCATATTATGCAATTATGATCGATAGGACGACAATTACTATACTTATTACACTTATTATTTTCAATCTACCTAATATTATTAGCCATATTATGCTTACATGATCGATAGTACGACAACTACTATACTCATTGCTCTTATTATTATCAATCTAACTCATATTATTAAATATATTATGCAGATATGATCGATAGAACGACAATTACTATACTCGTTACTCTTATTATTATCAATCTAACTCATGCTATTAGCCATATTATGCTTATATGATCGATAGAACTACAATTACTATACTCATTACTCTTATCATTATCAATCCAACTCATATTATTACCCATATTATGCTCATATGATCGATAGAACGACAATTACTATACTCATTACACTCACTATTATCAATCTAACTCATGTTATTAACCATATTATGCAGATATGATCGATAGCACGACATTTACTGTATTTATTACGCTTATTATTATCAACCTAACTCATATTATTAGCCATATTATGCTTATATGATCGATAGAACGACAGTTACTATACTTATTACTCTTAATGTTATCAATCAAACTCATATTATTAGCCATATTATGCTTAAATGATCGATAGAACGACAATTACTATACTTATTACACTCATTATTATCAATTTAACTCATATTATTAACCATATTATGCTTATATGATCGACAGAACGACAATTATTGAACTTATTACTCTTATCATTATCGATCTAACTCATATTATTAGCCATATTATGCTTATAAGATCGATAGAACGACAATTATTGTACTTATTACTCTTATCATTATCGATCTAACTCATATTATTAGCCATATTATGCTTATATGATCGATAGAACGACAATTACTATACTTATTACTCTTATTATTATAAATCTAACTCATATTATTAGCCATATTATGCTTATATTATCGATAGAACGACAATTACTATACTTATTACTGTTATTATTATCAATCTAACTCATATTATTAGCCATATTATGCTTATATTATCGATAGAACGACAATTACTATACTCATTACTCTTATTATTATCAATCTAACTCATATTATTAGCCATATTATGCTTATATGATCGATAGAACGACAATTACTATACTTATTACTCTTATTATTATCAACCGAACTCATATGATTAGCCATATTATGCTTATATGATCGGTAGAACGACAATCACTATACTTATTACTCTAATTATTATCAATCTAACTCACGTTATTAATCATATTATGCTAATATGATCGATAGAACGACAATTACTATACTTATTAATCTTATTGTTATCAATCTAACTCATATTATTAACCATATTATGCTAATATGATCGATAGAACGACAATTACTATACTTATTACACACACTATTATCAATCTAACTCATATTATTAACCATATTATGCTTATATGATCGATAGAACGACAATTATTGTACTTATTACTCTTATCATTATCGATCTAACTCATATTATTAGCCATATTATGCTTATATGATCGATAGAACGACAATTACTATACTTATTACTCTTATTATTATGAATCTAACTCATATTATTAGACATATTATGCTTATATGATCGATAGAGCTACAATTACTATACTCATTACTCTTATCATTATCAATCCAACTCATATTATTACCCATATTATGCTCATATGATCGATAGAACGACAATTACTATACTTATTACACTCACTATTATCAATCTAACTCATATTATTAACCATATTATGCAGATATGATCGATAGCACGACATTTACTATATTTATTACGCTTATTATTATCAACCTAACTCGTATTATTAGCCATATTATGCTTATATGATCGATAGAACGACAATTACTACACTTATTACTCTTATTATTATGAATCTAAGTCATATTATTAGACATATTATGCTTATATGATCGATAGAACTACAATTACTATACTCACTACTCTTATCATTAACAATCCAACTCATATTATTACCCATATTATGCTCATATGATCGATAGAACGACAATTACTATACTTATTACTCTTATTATTATAAATCTAACTCATATTATTAGCCATATTATGCTTATATTATCGATAGAACGACAATTACTATACTTATTACTGTTATTATTATCAATCTAACTCATATTATTAGCCACATTATGCTTATATGATCGATAGAACGACAATTACTATACTTATTACTCTTATTATTATCAACCTAACTCATATTATTAGCCATATTATGCTTATATTATCGATAGAACGACAATCACTATATTAATTACTCTTATTATTATCTACCTAACTCATGTTATTAGCCATATTATGCTGATATTATCGATAGAACGACAATTACTATACTTATTACTCTTATTATTATAAATCTAACTCATATTATTAGCCATATTATGCTTATATGATCGATAGAACGACAATTACTGTACTCATTACTCTTATTATTATCAATCTAACTCATATTATTAGCCATATTATGCTTAAATGATCGATAGAACGACAATTACTATACTTATTACTCTTATTATTATCTACCTAACTCATATTATTAGCCATATTATGCTTATATTATCGATAGAACGACAATTACTATACTTATTACGCTTATTATTATCATTCTAACTCATATTATTAGCCATATTATGCTTATATGATCGATAGAACGAGAATTACTATACTCACTACTCTCAGTATTATCAATCTAACTCATATTATTAGCCATATTATGCTTATATTATGGATAGAACGACAATTACTATACTTATTACTGTTATTATTATCAATCTAACTCATATTATTAGCCATATTGTGCTTATATGATCGATAGAACGACAATTACTATACTTATTACTCCTATTATTATCAATCTAACTCATATTATTAACCATATTATGCAGATATGATCGATAGAACGACAATTACTATACTTATTACTGTTATTATTATCAATCTAACTCATATTATTAGCCATATTATGCTTATATTATCGATAGAACGGAATTACTATACTTATTACTCTTATTGTGATCAACCTAACTCATATTATTAACCATATTATGCTAATATGATCGATAGAACGACAATTACTATATTTATTACTCTTATTATTATAAATCTAACTCATAGTATTAGCCATATTATGCTTATATGATCGATAGTACGACAATTACTATACTCATTGCTCTTATTATTATCAATCTAACTCATATTATTAACCATATTATGCAATTATGATCGATAGAACGACAATTACTATACTTATTACACTTATTATTATCAATCTAACTCATATTATTAGCGATATTGTGCTTATATGAGCGATAGAACGACAATTACTATATTTATTACACTCACTATTATCAATCTAACTCATATTATTATCCATATTATGCAATTATGATCGATAGAACGACAATTACTATACTTATTACTCTTATTATTATCAATCTAACTCATATTATTAGCCATATTATGCTTATATGATCGATAGAACGACAATCACTATACTTATTACTCTTACTATTATCAATCTAACTCATGTTATTAATCATATTATGCTAATATGATCGATAAAACGACAATTACTATACTTATTACACTCACTATTATCAATCTAACTCATATTATTAACCATATTATGCAGATATGATCGATAGCACGACATTTACTATACTTATTACTCTTATTATTATCAACCTAACTCATATTATTAGCCATATTATGCTTATATGATCGAGAGAACGACAATCACTATACTTATTACTCTTATAATTATCAACCTGACTCATATTATTAGCCATATTATGCTTATATTATCGATAGAACGACAATTACTATACTTATTACTGTTATTATTATCAATCTAACTCATATTATTAGCCATATTATGCTTATATGATCGATAGAACGACAATTACTATACTTATTACTCTCATTATTATCAATCTAACTCGTATTAATAACCATATTATGCTAATATGAGCGATAGAACGACAATTACTATACTTACTACACTCACTATTATCAATCTAACTCATATTATTAACCATATTATGCAGATATGATCGATAGCACGACATTTACTATACTTATTACTCTTATTATTATAAATCTAACTCATATTATTAGCCATATTATGCTTATATGATCGATAGTACGACAATTACTATACACATTGCTCTTATTATCATCAATCTAACTCATATTATTAACCATATTATGCAATTGTGATCGATAGGACGACAATTACTATACTCACTACACTTATTATTTTCAATCTACCTAATATTATTAGCCATATTATGCTTACATGATCGATAGTACGACAACTACTATACTCATTGCTCTTATTATTATCAATCTAACTCATATTATTAAATATATTATGCAGATATGATCGATAGAACGACAATTACTATACTCATTACTCTTATCATTATCAATCCAACTCATATTATTACCCATATTATGCTCATATGATCGATAGAACGACAATTACTATACTTATTACACTCACTATTATCAATCTAACTCATATTATTAACCATATTATGCAGATATGATCGATAGCACGACATTTACTATATTTATTACGCTTATTATTATCAACCTAACTCGTATTATTAGCCATATTATGCTTATATGATCGATAGAACGACAATTATTGAACTTATTACTCTTATCATTATCGATCTAACTCATATTATTAGCCATATTATGCTTATAAGATCGATAGAACGACAATTATTGTACTTATTACTCTTATCATTATCGATCTAACTCATATTATTAGCCATATTATGCTTATATGATCGATAGAACGACAATTACTATACTTATTACTCTTATTATTATAAATCTAACTCATATTATTAGCCATATTATGCTTATATTATCGATAGAACGACAATTACTATACTTATTACTGTTATTATTATCAATCTAACTCATATTATTAGCCATATTATGCTTATATTATCGATAGAACGACAATTACTATACTCATTACTCTTATTATTATCAATCTAACTCATATTATTAGCCATATTATGCTTATATGATCGATAGAACGACAATTACTATACTTATTACTCTTATTATTATCAACCGAACTCATATGATTAGCCATATTATGCTTATATGATCGGTAGAACGACAATCACTATACTTATTACTCTTATTATTATCAATCTAACTCACGTTATTAACCATATTATGCTAATATGATCGATAGAACGACAATTACTATACTTATTACTCTTATTGTTATCAATCTAACTCATATTATCAACCATATTATGCTAATATGATCGATAGAACGACAATTACTATACTTATTACACACACTATTATCAATCTAACTCATATTATTAACCATATTATGCTTATATGATCGATAGAACGACAATTATTGTACTTATTACTCTTATCATTATCGATCTAACTCATATTATTAGCCATATTATGCTTATATGATCGAGAGAACGACAATTATTGTACTTATTACTCTTATCATTATCGATCTAACTCATATTATTAGCCATATTATGCTTATATGATCGATAGAACGACAATTACTATACTTATTACTCTTATTATTATGAATCTAACTCATATTATTAGACATATTATGCTTATATGATCGATAGAACTACAATTACTATACTCATTACTCTTATCATTATCAATCCAACTCATATTATTACCCATATCATGCTCATATGATCGATAGAACGACAATTACTATACTCATTACACTCACTATTATCAATCTAACTCATATTATTAACCATATTATGCAGATATGATCGATAGCACGACATTTACTGTATTTATTACGCTTATTATTATCAACCTAACTCATATTATTAGCCATATTATGCTTATATGATCGATAGAACGACAATTACTATACTTATTACTCTTATTGTTATCAATCAAACTCATATTATTAGCCATATTATGCTTAAATGATCGATAGAACGACAATTACTATACTTATTACACTCACTATTATCAATTTAACTCATATTATTAACCATATTATGCTTATATGATCGATAGAACGACAATTATTGAACTTATTACTCTTATCATTATCGATCTAACTCATATTATTAGCCATATTATGCTTATAAGATCGATAGAACGACAATTATTGTACTTATTACTCTTATCATTATCGATCTAACTCATATTATTAGCCATATTATGCTTATATGATCGATAGAACGACAATTACTATACTTATTACTCTTATTATTATAAATCTAACTCATATTATTAGCCATATTATGCTTATATTATCGATAGAACGACAATTACTATACTTATTACTGTTATTATTATCAATCTAACTCATATTATTAGCCATATTATGCTTATATGATCGATAGAACGACAATTACTATACTTATTACCCTTATTATTATGAATCTAAGTCATATTATTAGACATATTATGCTTATAAGATCGATAGAACGACAATTACTATACTTATTACTGTTATTATTATAAATCTAACTCATATTATTAGCCATATTATGCTTATATTATCGATAGAACGACAATTACTATACTTATTACTGTTATTATTATCAATCTAACTCATATTATTAGCCATATTATGCTTATATGATCGATAGAACGACAATTACTATACTTATTACCCTTATTATTATGAATCTAAGTCATATTATTAGCCATATTATGCTTATATGATCGATAGAACGACAATTACTATACTTATTACTCTTATTGTTATCAATCAAACTCATATTATTAGCCATATTATGCTTAAATGATCGATAGACCGACAATTACTATACTTATTACTCTTATTATTATCAATCTAACTCATATTATTAGCCATATTATGCTTATATGATCGATAGAACGACAATTACTATACTCACTACTCTTATTATTATCAATCTAACTCATATTATTAGCCATATTATGCTTATATGATCGATAGAACGACAATTACTATACTTATTACTCTTATTGTTATCAATCAAACTCATATTATTAGCCATATTATGCTTAAATGATCGATAGAACGACAATTACTATACTTATTACACTCACTATTATCAATTTAACTCATATTATTAACCATATTATGCTTATATGATCGATAGAACGACAATTATTGAACTTATTACTCTTATCATTATCGATCTAACTCATATTATTAGCCATATTATGCTTATAAGATCGATAGAACGACAATTATTGTACTTATTACTCTTATCATTATCGATCTAACTCATATTATTAGCCATATTATGCTTATATGATCGATAGAACGACAATTACTATACTTATTACTGTTATTATTATCAATCTAACTCATATTATTAGCCATATTATGCTTATATTATCGATAGAACGGAATTACTATACTTATTACTCTTATTATTATCAATCTAACTCATATTATTAGCGATATTGTGCTTATATGAGCGATAGAACGACAATTACTATATTTATTACACTCACTATTATCAATCTAACTCATATTATTATCCATATTATGCAATTATGATCGATAGAACGACAATTACTATACTTATTACTCTTATTATTATCAATCTAACTCATATTATTAGCCATATTATGCTTATATGATCGATAGAACGACAATCACTATACTTATTACTCTTACTATTATCAATCTAACTCATGTTATTAATCATATTATGCTAATATGATCGATAAAACGACAATTACTATACTTATTACACTCACTATTATCAATCTAACTCATATTATTAACCATATTATGCAGATATGATCGATAGCACGACATTTACTATACTTATTACTCTTATTATTATCAACCTAACTCATATTATTAGCCATATTATGCTTATATGATCGAGAGAACGACAATCACTATACTTATTACTCTTATAATTATCAACCTGACTCATATTATTAGCCATATTATGCTTATATTATCGATAGAACGACAATTACTATACTTATTACTGTTATTATTATCAATCTAACTCATATTATTAGCCATATTATGCTTATATGATCGATAGAACGACAATTACTATACTTATTACTCTCATTATTATCAATCTAACTCGTATTAATAACCATATTATGCTAATATGAGCGATAGAACGACAATTACTATACTTACTACACTCACTATTATCAATCTAACTCATATTATTAACCATAGTATGCAGATATGATCGATAGCACGACATTTACTATACTTATTACTCTTATTATTATAAATCTAACTCATATTATTAGCCATATTATGCTTATATGATCGATAGTACGACAATTACTATACACATTGCTCTTATTATCATCAATCTAACTCATATTATTAACCATATTATGCAATTGTGATCGATAGGACGACAATTACTATACTCACTACACTTATTATTTTCAATCTACCTAATATTATTAGCCATATTATGCTTACATGATCGATAGTACGACAACTACTATACTCATTGCTCTTATTATTATCAATCTAACTCATATTATTAAATATATTATGCAGATATGATCGATAGAACGACAATTACTATACTCATTACTCTTATCATTATCAATCCAACTCATATTATTACCCATATTATGCTCATATGATCGATAGAACGACAATTACTATACTTATTACACTCACTATTATCAATCTAACTCATATTATTAACCATATTATGCAGATATGATCGATAGCACGACATTTACTATATTTATTACGCTTATTATTATCAACCTAACTCATATTATTAGCCATATTATGCTTATAAGATCGATAGAACGACAATTATTGTACTTATTACTCTTATCATTATCGATCTAACTCATATTATTAGCCATATTATGCTTATATGATCGATAGAACGACAATTACTATACTTATTACTCTTATTATTATAAATCTAACTCATATTATTAGCCATATTATGCTTATATTATCGATAGAACGACAATTACTATACTTATTACTGTTATTATTATCAATCTAACTCATATTATTAGCCATATTATGCTTATATGATCGATAGAACGACAAATACTATACTTATTACCCTTATTATTATGAATCTAAGTCATATTATTAGACATATTATGCTTATATGATCGATAGAACGACAATTACTATACTTATTACTGTTATTATTATAAATCTAACTCATATTATTAGCCATATTATGCTTATATTATCGATAGAACGACAATTACTATACTTATTACTGTTATTATTATCAATCTAACTCATATTATTAGCCATATTATGCTTATATGATCGATAGAACGACAATTACTATACTTATTACCCTTATTATTATGAATCTAAGTCATATTATTAGCCATATTATGCTTATATGATCGATAGAACGACAATTACTATACTTATTACTCTTATTGTTATCAATCAAACTCATATTATTAGCCATATTATGCTTAAATGATCGATAGACCGACAATTACTATACTTATTACTCTTATTATTATCAATCTAACTCATATTATTAGCCATATTATGCTTATATGATCGATAGAACGACAATTACTATACTCACTACTCTTATTATTATCAATCTAAGTCATATTATTAGCCATATTATGCTTATATGATCGATAGAACGACAATTACTATACTTATTACTCTTATTGTTATCAATCAAACTCATATTATTAGCCATATTATGCTTAAATGATCGATAGAACGACAATTACTATACTTATTACACTCACTATTATCAATTTAACTCATATTATTAACCATATTATGCTTATATGATCGATAGAACGACAATTATTGAACTTATTACTCTTATCATTATCGATCTAACTCATATTATTAGCCATATTATGCTTATAAGATCGATAGAACGACAATTATTGTACTTATTACTCTTATCATTATCGATCTAACTCATATTATTAGCCATATTATGCTTATATGATCGATAGAACGACAATTACTATACTTATTACTCTTATTATTATGAATCTAACTCATATTATTAGACATATTATGCTTATATGATCGATAGAGCTACAATTACTATACTCATTACTCTTATCATTATCAATCCAACTCATATTATTACCCATATTATGCTCATATGATCGATAGAACGACAATTACTATACTTATTACACTCACTATTATCAATCTAACTCATATTATAAACCATATTATGCAGATATGATCGATAGCACGACATTTACTATATTTATTACGCTTATTATTATCAACCTAACTCGTATTATTAGCCATATTATGCTTATATGATCGATAGAACGACAATTACTATACTTATTACTCTTATTATTATGAATCTAAGTCATATTATTAGACATATTATGCTTATATGATCGATAGAACTACAATTACTATACTCATTACTCTTATCATTATCAATCCAACTCATAGTATTACCCATATTATGCTCATATGATCGATAGAACGACAATTACTATACTTATTACACTCACTATTATCAATCTAACTCATATTATTAACCATATTATGCAGATATGATCGATAGCACGACATTTACTATATTTATTACGCTTATTATTATCAACCTAACTCGTATTATTAGCCATATTATGCTTATATGATCGATAGAACGACAATTATTGTACTTATTACTCTTATCATTATCGATCTAACTCATATTATTAGCCATATTATGCTTATATGATCGATAGAACGACAATTACTATACTTATTACTGTTATTATTATGAATCTAACTCATATTATTAGACATATTATGCTTATATGATCGATAGAGCTACAATTACTATACTCATTACTCTTATCATTATCAATCCAACTCATATTATTACCCATATTATGCTCATATGATCGATAGAACGACAATTACTATACTTATTACACTCACTATTATCAATCTAACTCATATTATTAACCATATTATGCAGATATGATCGATAGCACGACATTTACTATATTTATTACGCTTATTATTATCAACCTAACTCGTATTATTAGCCATATTAAGCCTATATGATCGATAGAACGACAATTACTATACTTATTACTCTTATTGTTATCAATCAAACTCATATTATTAGCCATATTATGCTTAAATGATCGATAGACCGACAATTACTATACTTATTACTCTTATTATTATCAATCTAACTCATATTATTAGCCATATTATGCTTATATGATCGATAGAACGACAATTACTATACTCACTACTCTTATTATTATCAATCTAACTCATATTATTAGCCATATTATGCTTATATGATCGATAGAACGACAATTACTATACTTATTACTGTTATTATTATGAATCTAACTCATATTATTAGACATATTATGCTTATATGATCGATAGAGCTACAATTACTATACTCATTACTCTTATCATTATCAATCCAACTCATATTATTACCCATATTATGCTCATATGATCGATAGAACGACAATTACTATACTTATTACACTCACTATTATCAATCTAACTCATATTATTAACCATATTATGCAGATATGATCGATAGCACGACATTTACTATATTTATTACGCTTATTATTATCAACCTAACTCGTATTATTAGCCATATTATGCTTATATGATCGATAGAACGACAATTACTATACTTATTACTCTTATTATTATGAATCTAAGTCATATTATTAGACATATTATGCTTATATGATCGATAGAACTACAATTACTATACTCATTACTCTTATCATTATCAATCCAACTCATATTATTACCCATATTATGCTCATATGATCGATAGAACGACAATTACTATACTTATTACACTCACTATTATCAATCTAACTCATATTATTAACCATATTATGCAGATATGATCGATAGCACGACATTTACTATATTTATTACGCTTATTATTATCAACCTAACTCGTATTATTAGCCATATTATGCTTATATGATCGATAGAACGACAATTATTGTACTTATTACTCTTATCATTATCGATCTAACTCATATTATTAGCCATATTATGCTTATATGATCGATAGAACGACAATTACTATACTTATTACTCTTATTATTATGAATCTAACTCATATTATTAGACATATTATGCTTATATGATCGATAGAGCTACAATTACTATACTCATTACTCTTATCATTATCAATCCAACTCATATTATTACCCATATTATGCTCATATGATCGATAGAACGACAATTACTATACTCATTACACTCACTATTATCAATCTAACTCATGTTATTAACCATATTATGCAGATATGATCGATAGCACGACATTTACTGTATTTATTACGCTTATTATTATCAACCTAACTCATATGATTAGCCATATTATGCTTATATGATCGATAGAACGACAATTATTGTACTTATTACTCTTATCATTATCGATCTAACTCATATTATTAGCCATATTATGCTTATATGATCGGGAGAACGACAATTATTGTACTTATTACTCTTATCATTATCGATCTAACTCATATTATTAGCCATATTATGCTTATATGATCGATAGAACGACAATTACTATACTTATTACTCTTATTATTATGAATCTAACTCATATTATTAGACATATTATGCTTATATGATCGATAGAGCTACAATTACTATACTCATTACTCTTATCATTATCAATCCAACTCATATTATTACCCATATTATGCTCATATGATCGATAGAACGACAATTACTATACTTATTACACTCACTATTATCAATCTAACTCATATTATTAACCATATTATGCAGATATGATCGATAGCACGACATTTACTATATTTATTACGCTTATTATTATCAACCTAACTCGTATTATTAGCCATATTATGCTTATATGATCGATAGAACGACAATTACTATACTTATTACTCTTATTATTATGAATCTAAGTCATATTATTAGACATATTATGCTTATATGATCGATAGAACTACAATTACTATACTCATTACTCTTATCATTATCAATCCAACTCATATTATTACCCATATTATGCTCATATGATCGATAGAACGACAATTACTATACTTATTACACTCACTATTATCAATCTAACTCATATTATTAACCATATTATGCAGATATGATCGATAGCACGACATTTACTATATTTATTACGCTTATTATTATCAACCTAACTCGTATTATTAGCCATATTATGCTTATATGATCGATAGAACGACAATTATTGTACTTATTACTCTTATCATTATCGATCTAACTCATATTATTAGCCATATTATGCTTATATGATCGATAGAACGACAATTACTATACTTATTACTCTTATTATTATGAATCTAACTCATATTATTAGACATATTATGCTTATATGATCGATAGAGCTACAATTACTATACTCATTACTCTTATCATTATCAATCCAACTCATATTATTACCCATATTATGCTCATATGATCGATAGAACGACAATTACTATACTCATTACACTCACTATTATCAATCTAACTCATGTTATTAACCATATTATGCAGATATGATCGATAGCACGACATTTACTGTATTTATTACGCTTATTATTATCAACCTAACTCATATTATTAGCCATATTATGCTTATATGATCGATAGAACGACAATTACTATACTTATTACTCTTAATGTTATCAATCAAACTCATATTATTAGCCATATTATGCTTAAATGATCGATAGAACGACAATTACTATACTTATTACACTCATTATTATCAATTTAACTCATATTATTAACCATATTATGCTTATATGATCGATAGAACGACAATTATTGAACTTATTACTCTTATCATTATCGATCTAACTCATATTATTAGCCATATTATGCTTATAAGATCGATAGAACGACAATTATTGTACTTATTACTCTTATCATTATCGATCTAACTCATATTATTAGCCATATTATGCTTATATGATCGATAGAACGACAATTACTATACTTATTACTCTTATTGTTATCAATCTAACTCATATTATTAACCATATTATGCTAATATGATCGATAGAACGACAATTACTATACTTATTACACACACTATTATCAATCTAACTCATATTATTAACCATATTATGCTTATATGATCGATAGAACGACAATTATTGTACTTATTACTCTTATCATTATCGATCTAACTCATATTATTAGCCATATTATGCTTATATGATCGAGAGAACGACAATTATTGTACTTATTACTCTTATCATTATCGATCTAACTCATATTATTAGCCATATTATGCTTATATGATCGATAGAACGACAATTACTATACTTATTACTCTTATTATTATGAATCTAACTCATATTATTAGACATATTATGCTTATATGATCGATAGAGCTACAATTACTATACTCATTACTCTTATCATTATCAATCCAACTCATATTATTACCCATATTATGCTCATATGATCGATAGAACGACAATTACTATACTTATTACACTCACTATTATCAATCTAACTCATATTATTAACCATATTATGCAGATATGATCGATAGCACGACATTTACTATATTTATTACGCTTATTATTATCAACCTAACTCGTATTATTAGCCATATTATGCTTATATGATCGATAGAACGACAATTATTGAACTTATTACTCTTATCATTATCGATCTAACTCATATTATTAGCCATATTATGCTTATAAGATCGATAGAACGACAATTATTGTACTTATTACTCTTATCATTATCGATCTAACTCATATTATTAGCCATATTATGCTTATATGATCGATAGAACGACAATTACTATACTTATTACTCTTATTATTATAAATCTAACTCATATTATTAGCCATATTATGCTTATATTATCGATAGAACGACAATTACTATACTTATTACTGTTATTATTATCAATCTAACTCATATTATTAGCCATATTATGCTTATATTATCGATAGAACGACAATTACTTTACTCATTACTCTTATTATTATCAATCTAACTCATATTATTAGCCATATTATGCTTATATGATCGATAGAACGACAATTACTATACTTATTACTCTTATTATTATCAACCGAACTCATATGATTAGCCATATTATGCTTATATGATCGGTAGAACGACAATCACTATACTTATTACTCTTATTATTATCAATCTAACTCACGTTATTAACCATATTATGCTAATATGATCGATAGAACGACAATTACTATACTTATTACTCTTATTGTTATCAATCTAACTCATATTATTAACCATATTATGCTAATATGATCGATAGAACGACAATTACTATACTTATTACACACACTATTATCAATCTAACTCATATTATTAACCATATTATGCTTATATGATCGATAGAACGACAATTATTGTACTTATTACTCTTATCATTATCGATCTAACTCATATTATTAGCCATATTATGCTTATATGATCGAGAGAACGACAATTATTGTACTTATTACTCTTATCATTATCGATCTAACTCATATTATTAGCCATATTATGCTTAAATGATCGATAGACCGACAATTACTATACTTATTACTCTTATTATTATCAATCTAACTCATATTATTAGCCATATTATGCTTATATGATCGATAGAACGACAATTACTATACTCACTACTCTTATTATTATCAATCTAACTCATATTATTAGCCATATTATGCTTATATGATCGATAGAACGACAATTACTATACTTATTACTCTTATTGTTATCAATCAAACTCATATTATTAGCCATATTATGCTTAAATGATCGATAGAACGACAATTACTATACTTATTACACTCACTCTTATCAATTTAACTCATATTATTAACCATATTATGCTTATATGATCGATAGAACGACAATTATTGAACTTATTACTCTTATCATTATCGATCTAACTCATATTATTAGCCATATTATGCTTATAAGATCGATAGAACGACAATTATTGTACTTATTACTCTTATCATTATCGATCTAACTCATATTATTAGCCATATTATGCTTATATGATCGATAGAACGACAATTACTATACTTATTACTCTTATTATTATGAATCTAACTCATATTATTAGACATATTATGCTTATATGATCGATAGAGCTACAATTACTATACTCATTACTCTTATCATTATCAATCCAACTCATATTATTACCCATATTATGCTCATATGATCGATAGAACGACAATTACTATACTTATTACACTCACTATTATCAATCTAACTCATATTATAAACCATATTATGCAGATATGATCGATAGCACGACATTTACTATATTTATTACGCTTATTATTATCAACCTAACTCGTATTATTAGCCATATTATGCTTATATGATCGATAGAACGACAATTACTATACTTATTACTCTTATTATTATGAATCTAAGTCATATTATTAGACATATTATGCTTATATGATCGATAGAACTACAATTACTATACTCATTACTCTTATCATTATCAATCCAACTCATATTATTACCCATATTATGCTCATATGATCGATAGAACGACAATTACTATACTTATTACACTCACTATTATCAATCTAACTCATATTATTAACCATATTATGCAGATATGATCGATAGCACGACATTTACTATATTTATTACGCTTATTATTATCAACCTAACTCGTATTATTAGCCATATTATGCTTATATGATCGATAGAACGACAATTATTGTACTTATTACTCTTATCATTATCGATCTAACTCATATTATTAGCCATATTATGCTTATATGATCGATAGAACGACAATTACTATACTTATTACTGTTATTATTATGAATCTAACTCATATTATTAGACATATTATGCTTATATGATC
>NW_027473432.1:128667-173731 GCF_050947335.1 Megachile rotundata
ATTGATAATAATAAGAGTAATGAGTATAGTAATTGTTGTTATCTCGATCATATGAGCATAATATGGCTAATAATATGAGTTAGAGTGATAATACTAAGAGTAGTGAGTATAGTAATTCTCATTCTATCGATCATATAAGCATAATATGGCTAATAATATGAGTTAGATTGATAATAATAACAGTAATAAGTATAGTAATTGTCGTTCTATCGATAATATAAGCACAATATGGCTAATAATATGAGTTAGATTGATAATACTAAGAGTAGTGAGTATAGTAATTGTCGTTCTATCGATCATATAAGCATAATATGGCTAATAATATGAGTTAGATTGATAATAATAAGAGTAATGAGTATAGTAATTGTAGTTCTATCGATCATATCTGCATAATATGGTTAATAATATGAGTTAGATTGATAATAATAAGAGCAATGAGTATAGTAATTGTCGTACTATCGATCATATAAGCATAATATGGCTAATAATATGTGTTAGATTGATAATAATAAGTGTAATAAGTATAGTAATTGTCGTTCGATCGATCATATCTGCATAATATGGTTAATAATATGAGTTAGATTGATAATAATAAGAGTAATGAGTATAGTAATTGTCGTACTATCGATCATATAAGCATAATATGGCTAATAATGTGAGTTAGATTGATAATAGTGAGTGCAATAAATATAGTAATTGTCGTTCTATCGCACATATAAGCACAATATGGCTAATAATATGAGTTAGATTGATAATAATAAGAGTAATAAGTATAGTAATTGTCGTTCTATCGATCATATAAGCATAATATGGCTAATAATATGAGTTAGATTGATAATAATAAGAGTAATGAGTATAGTAATTGTAGCTCTATCGATCATATCTGCTTAATATGGTTAATAATATGAGTTAGAATGATAATAATAAGAGTGATAAGTATAGTAATTGTCGTTCTATCGATCATATCTGCATAATATGGTTAATAATATGAGTTAGATTGATAATAGTGAGTGTAATAAGTATAGTGAATGTCGTTCTATCGATCATATCAGCATAATACGGGTAATAATATGAGTTAGATTGATAATACTAAGAGTAGTGAGTATAGTAATTGTAGTTCTATCGATCATATCTGCATAATATGGTTAATAATATGAGTTAGATTGATAATAATAAGAGCAATGAGTATAGTAATTGTCGTACTATCGATCATATAAGCATAATATGGCTAATAATATGTGTTAGATTGATAATAATAAGTGTAATAAGTATAGTAATTGTCGTTCGATCGATCATATCTGCATAATATGGTTAATAATATGAGTTAGATTGATAATAATAAGGAGTAATGAGTATAGTAATTGTCGTACTATCGATCATATAAGCATAATATGGCTAATAATGTGAGTTAGATTGATAATAGTGAGTGCAATAAATATAGTAATTGTCGTTCTATCGCTCATATAAGCACAATATGGGTAATAATATGAGTTAGATTGATAATAATAAGAGTAATAAGTATAGTAATTGTCGTTCTATCGATCATATAAGCATAATATGGCTAATAATATGAGTTAGATTGATAATAATAAGTGTAATGAGTATAGTAATTGTCGTTCTATCGATCATATAAGCATAATATGGCTAATAATATGAGTTAGATTGATAATAATAAGAGTAATGAGTATAGTAATTGTAGCTCTATCGATCATATCTGCTTAATATGGTTAATAATATGAGTTAGAATGATAATAATAAGAGTGATAAGTATAGTAATTGTCGTTCTATCGATCATATCTGCATAATATGGTTAATAATATGAGTTAGATTGATAATAGTGAGTGTAATAAGTATAGTGAATGTCGTTCTATCGATCATATCAGCATAATACGGGTAATAATATGAGTTGGATTGATAATAATAAGAGCAATGAGTATAGTAATTGTAGGTCTATCGATCATATAAGCATAATATGGCTAATAATATGAGTCAAATTCATAATAATAACAGTAATAAGTATAGTGATGGTCGCTCTATCGATCATATAAGCATAATATGGCTAATAATATGAGTTAGGTTGATAATAATAAGAGTAATAAGTATAGTAAGTGTCGTGCTATCGATCATATCTGCATAATATGGTTAATAATATGAGTTAGATTGATAATAGTGAGTGTAATAAGTATAGTAATTGTCGTTCTATCGATAATATAAGCATAATATGGCTAATAATATGAGTTAGATTGATAATACTAAGAGTAGTGAGTATAGTAATTGTCGTTCTAGCGATCATATAAGCATAATATGGCTAATAATATGAGTTAGATTGATAATAATAAGAGTAATGAGTATAGTAATTGTCGTTCTATAGATCATATCTGCATAATATGGTTAATAGTACGAGTTAGATTGATAATAATAAGAGTAATAAGTATAGTAATTGTCGTTCTATCGATCATATAAGCATAATATGGCTAATAATATGAGTTAGATTGATAATAATAAGAGTAATAAGTACAGTAATTGTTGTTATCTCGATCATATGAGCATAACATGGCTAATAATATGAGTTAGAGTGATAATACTAAGAGTAGTGAGTATAGTAATTCTCATTCTATCGATCATATAAGCATAATATGGCTAATAATATGAGTTAGATTGATAATAATAACAGTAATAAGTATAGTAATTGTCGTTCTATCGATAATATAAGCATAATATGGCTAATAATATGAGTTAGATTGATAATACTAAGAGTAGTGAGTATAGTAATTGTCGTTCTATCGATCATATAAGCAGAATATGGCTAATAATGTGAGTTAGATTGATAATAATAAGAGTAATGAGTATAGCAATTGTCGTTCTATCGATCATATAAGCATAATATGGCTAATAATATGAGTTAGATTTATAATAATAAGAGTAATAAGTATAGTAATTGTCGTTCTATCGATCATATAAGCACAATAGGGCTAATAATATGAGTTAGATTGATAATAATAAGAGTAATAAGTATAGTAATTGTCGTTCTATCGATCATATCTGCATAATATGGTTAATAATATGAGTTAGATTGATAATAATAAGAGTAATAAGTATAGTAATTGTCGTTATATCGATCATATAACCATAATATGGTTAATAATATGAGTTAGATTGATAATGATAAGAGCAATGAGTATAGTAATTGTCGTTCTATCGATCATATAAACATAATAAGTCTAATAATATGAGTTAGAGTGATAATACTAAGAGTAGTGAGTATAGTAATTGTCGTTCTATCGATCATTTAAGCATAATATGGCTAATAACATGAGTTAGATTGATAATAATAACAGTAATAAGTATAGTAATTGTCGTTCTATCGATAATATGAGCATAATATGGCTAATAATATGAGTTAGATTGATAATACTAAGAGTAGTGAGTGTAGTAATTGTCGTTCTATCGATCATATAAGCATAATATGGCTAATAATATGAGTTAGATTTATAATAATAAGAGTAATGAGTATAGTAATTGTCGTTCTATCGATCATATAAGCGTAATATGGCTAATATTATGAGTTAGATTTATAATAATAAGAGTAATAAGTATAGTAATTGTCGTGCTATCGATCATATCTGCATAATATGGTTAATAATATGAGTTAGATTGATAATAGTGAGTGTAATAAGTATAGTAATTGTCGTTCTATCGATAATATAAGCATAATATGGCTAATAATATGAGTTAGATTGATAATAATAAGAGTAATAAGTACAGTAGTTGTTGTTATCTCGATCATATGAACATAATATGGCTAATAATATGAGTTAGATTGATAATAATAACAGTAATAAGTATAGTAATTGTCGTTCTATCGATAATATAAGCATAATATGGCTAATAATATGAGTTAGATTGATAATACTAAGAGTAGTGAGTATAGTAATTGTCGTTCTATCGATCATATAAGCAGAATATGGCTAATAATATGAGTTAGATTGATAATAATAAGAGTAATGAGTATAGTAATTGTCGTTCTATCGATCATATAAGCGTAATATGGCTAATATTATGAGTTAGATTTATAATAATAAGAGTAATAAGTATAGTAATTGTCGTTCTATCGATCATATAAGCACAATATGGCTAATAATATGAGTTAGATTGATAATAATAAGAGTAATAAGTATAGTAATTGTAGGTCTATCGATCATATAAGCATAATATGGCTAATAATATGAGTCAGATTCATAATAATAACAGTAATAAGTATAGTGATGGTCGCTCTATCGATCATATAAGCATAATATGGCTAATAATATGAGTTAGGTTGATAATAATAAGAGTAATAAGTATAGTAAATGTCGTGCTATCGATCATATCTGCATAATATGGTTAATAATATGAGTTAGATTGATAATAGTGAGTGTAATAAGTATAGTAATTGTCGTTCTATCGATAATATAAGCATAATATGGCTAATAATATGAGTTAGATTGATAATACTAAGAGTAGTGAGTATAGTAATTGTCGTTCTATCGATCATATAAGCATAATATGGCTAATAATATGAGTTAGATTGATAATAATAAGAGTAATGAGTATAGTAATTGTCGTTCTATCGATCATATAAGCATAATATGGCTAATAATATGAGTTAGATTTATAATAATAAGAGTAATAAATATAGTAATTGTCGTTCTATCGATCATATAAGCACAATATGGTTAATAATATGAGTTAGATTGATAATAATAAGAGTAATAAGTATAGTAATTGTCGTTCTATAGATCATATCTGCATAATATGGTTAATAGTATGAGTTAGATTGATAATAATAAGAGTAATAAGTATAGTAATTGTCGTTCTATCGATCATATAAGCATAATATGGCTAATAATATGAGTTAGATTGATAATAATAAGAGTAATAAGTATAGTAATTGTCGTTCTATCGATCATATCTGCATAATATGGTTAATAATATGAGTTAGATTGATAATAATAAGAGTAATAAGTATAGTAATTGTCGTTATATCGATCATATAACCATAATATGGCTAATAGCATGAGCTAGATTGATAATAATAAGAGTAATGAGTATAGTAACTGTCGTTCCATCGATCATATCTGCATAATATGGTTAATAATATGAGTTAGATTGATAATAGTGAGTGTAATAAATATAGTAATTGTCGTTCTATCGCTCATGTAATCACAATATGGCTAATAATATGAGTCAGATTGATAATAATAAGAGTAATGAGTATAGTAATTGTTGTTATCTCGATCATATGAGCATAATATGGCTAATAATATGAGTTAGAGTGATAATACTAAGAGTAGTGAGTATAGTAATTCTCATTCTATCGATCATATAAGCATAATATGGCTAATAATATGAGTTAGATTGATAATAATAACAGTAATAAGTATAGTAATTGTCGTTCTATCGATAATATAAGCACAATATGGCTAATAATATGAGTTAGATTGATAATACTAAGAGTAGTGAGTATAGTAATTGTCGTTCTATCGATCATATAAGCATAATATGGCTAATAATATGAGTTAGATTGATAATAATAAGAGTAATGAGTATAGTAATTGTAGTTCTATCGATCATATCTGCATAATATGGTTAATAATATGAGTTAGATTGATAATAATAAGAGCAATGAGTATAGTAATTGTCGTACTATCGATCATATAAGCATAATATGGCTAATAATATGTGTTAGATTGATAATAATAAGTGTAATAAGTATAGTAATTGTCGTTCGATCGATCATATCTGCATAATATGGTTAATAATATGAGTTAGATTGATAATAATAAGAGTAATGAGTATAGTAATTGTCGTACTATCGATCATATAAGCATAATATGGCTAATAATGTGAGTTAGATTGATAATAGTGAGTGCAATAAATATAGTAATTGTCGTTCTATCGCACATATAAGCACAATATGGCTAATAATATGAGTTAGATTGATAATAATAAGAGTAATAAGTATAGTAATTGTCGTTCTATCGATCATATAAGCATAATATGGCTAATAATATGAGTTAGATTGATAATAATAAGAGTAATGAGTATAGTAATTGTAGCTCTATCGATCATATCTGCTTAATATGGTTAATAATATGAGTTAGAATGATAATAATAAGAGTGATAAGTATAGTAATTGTCGTTCTATCGATCATATCTGCATAATATGGTTAATAATATGAGTTAGATTGATAATAGTGAGTGTAATAAGTATAGTGAATGTCGTTCTATCGATCATATCAGCATAATACGGGTAATAATATGAGTTAGATTGATAATACTAAGAGTAGTGAGTATAGTAATTGTAGTTCTATCGATCATATCTGCATAATATGGTTAATAATATGAGTTAGATTGATAATAATAAGAGCAATGAGTATAGTAATTGTCGTACTATCGATCATATAAGCATAATATGGCTAATAATATGTGTTAGATTGATAATAATAAGTGTAATAAGTATAGTAATTGTCGTTCGATCGATCATATCTGCATAATATGGTTAATAATATGAGTTAGATTGATAATAATAAGAGTAATGAGTATAGTAATTGTCGTACTATCGATCATATAAGCATAATATGGCTAATAATGTGAGTTAGATTGATAATAGTGAGTGCAATAAATATAGTAATTGTCGTTCTATCGCTCATATAAGCACAATATGGGTAATAATATGAGTTAGATTGATAATAATAAGAGTAATAAGTATAGTAATTGTCGTTCTATCGATCATATAAGCATAATATGGCTAATAATATGAGTTAGATTGATAATAATAAGTGTAATGAGTATAGTAATTGTCGTTCTATCGATCATATAAGCATAATATGGCTAATAATATGAGTTAGATTGATAATAATAAGAGTAATGAGTATAGTAATTGTAGCTCTATCGATCATATCTGCTTAATATGGTTAATAATATGAGTTAGAATGATAATAATAAGAGTGATAAGTATAGTAATTGTCGTTCTATCGATCATATCTGCATAATATGGTTAATAATATGAGTTAGATTGATAATAGTGAGTGTAATAAGTATAGTGAATGTCGTTCTATCGATCATATCAGCATAATACGGGTAATAATATGAGTTGGATTGATAATAATAAGAGCAATGAGTATAGTAATTGTAGGTCTATCGATCATATAAGCATAATATGGCTAATAATATGAGTCAAATTCATAATAATAACAGTAATAAGTATAGTGATGGTCGCTCTATCGATCATATAAGCATAATATGGCTAATAATATGAGTTAGGTTGATAATAATAAGAGTAATAAGTATAGTAAGTGTCGTGCTATCGATCATATCTGCATAATATGGTTAATAATATGAGTTAGATTGATAATAGTGAGTGTAATAAGTATAGTAATTGTCGTTCTATCGATAATATAAGCATAATATGGCTAATAATATGAGTTAGATTGATAATACTAAGAGTAGTGAGTATAGTAATTGTCGTTCTAGCGATCATATAAGCATAATATGGCTAATAATATGAGTTAGATTGATAATAATAAGAGTAATGAGTATAGTAATTGTCGTTCTATAGATCATATCTGCATAATATGGTTAATAGTACGAGTTAGATTGATAATAATAAGAGTAATAAGTATAGTAATTGTCGTTCTATCGATCATATAAGCATAATATGGCTAATAATATGAGTTAGATTGATAATAATAAGAGTAATAAGTACAGTAATTGTTGTTATCTCGATCATATGAGCATAACATGGCTAATAATATGAGTTAGAGTGATAATACTAAGAGTAGTGAGTATAGTAATTCTCATTCTATCGATCATATAAGCATAATATGGCTAATAATATGAGTTAGATTGATAATAATAACAGTAATAAGTATAGTAATTGTCGTTCTATCGATAATATAAGCATAATATGGCTAATAATATGAGTTAGATTGATAATACTAAGAGTAGTGAGTATAGTAATTGTCGTTCTATCGATCATATAAGCAGAATATGGCTAATAATGTGAGTTAGATTGATAATAATAAGAGTAATGAGTATAGCAATTGTCGTTCTATCGATCATATAAGCATAATATGGCTAATAATATGAGTTAGATTTATAATAATAAGAGTAATAAGTATAGTAATTGTCGTTCTATCGATCATATAAGCACAATAGGGCTAATAATATGAGTTAGATTGATAATAATAAGAGTAATAAGTATAGTAATTGTCGTTCTATCGATCATATCTGCATAATATGGTTAATAATATGAGTTAGATTGATAATAATAAGAGTAATAAGTATAGTAATTGTCGTTATATCGATCATATAACCATAATATGGTTAATAATATGAGTTAGATTGATAATGATAAGAGCAATGAGTATAGTAATTGTCGTTCTATCGATCATATAAACATAATAAGTCTAATAATATGAGTTAGAGTGATAATACTAAGAGTAGTGAGTATAGTAATTGTCGTTCTATCGATCATTTAAGCATAATATGGCTAATAACATGAGTTAGATTGATAATAATAACAGTAATAAGTATAGTAATTGTCGTTCTATCGATAATATGAGCATAATATGGCTAATAATATGAGTTAGATTGATAATACTAAGAGTAGTGAGTGTAGTAATTGTCGTTCTATCGATCATATAAGCATAATATGGCTAATAATATGAGTTAGATTTATAATAATAAGAGTAATAAGTATAGTAATTGTCGTTCTATCGATCATATCTGCATAATATGGTTAATAATATGAGTTAGATTGATAATAATAAGAGTAATAAGTATAGTAATTGTCGTTATAACGATCATATAACCATAAAATGGCTAATAGCATGAGTTAGATTGATAATAATAAGAGTAATGAGTATAGTAATTGTCGTTCTATCGATCATATCTGCCTAATATGGTTAATAATATGAGTTAGATTGATAATAATAAGTGTAATAAGTATAGTAATTGTCGTTCTATCGATCATATAAGCATAATATGGCTAATAATATGAGTTAGATTGATAATAATAAGAGTAATAAGTACAGTAATTGTCGTTCTATCGATCATATAAGCATAATAAGTCTAATAATATGAGTTAGAGTGATAATACTAAGAGTAGTGAGTATAGTAATTGTCGTTCTATCGATCATTTAAGCATAATATGGCTAATAACATGAGTTAGATTGATAATAATAACAGTAATAAGTATAGTAATTGTCGTTCTATCGATAATATGAGCATAATATGGCTAATAATATGAGTTAGATTGATAATACTAAGAGTAGTGAGTATAGTAATTGTCGTTCTATCGATCATATAAGCATAATATGGCTAATAATATGAGTTAGATTGATAATAATAAGAGTAATAAGTACAGTAATTGTTGTTATCTCGATCATATGAGCATAATATGGCTATTAATATGAGTTAGGTTGATAATAATAAGAGTAATAAGTATAGTAAATGTCGTGCTATCGATCATATCTGCATAATATGGTTAATAATATGAGTTAGATTGATAATAGTGAGTGTAATAAGTATAGTAATTGTCGTTCTATCGCTCATGTAATCACAATATGGCTAATAATATGAGTCAGATTGATAATAATAACAGTAATAAGTATAGTAATTGTCGTTCTATCGATAATATAAGCATAATATGGCTAATAATATGAGTTAGATTGATAATACTAAGAGTAGTGAGTATAGTAATTGTCGTTCTATCGATCATATCTGCCTAATATGGTTAATAATATGAGTTAGATTGATAATAGTGAGTGTAATAAATATAGTAATTGTCGTTCTATCGCTCATATAAGCACAATATGGCTAATAATATGAGTTAGATTGATAATAATAAGAGTAATAAGTATAGTAATTGTCGTTCTATCGCTCATATAAGCACAATATGGCTAATAATATGAGTTAGATTGATAATAATAAGAGTAATAAGTATAGTAATTGTCGTTCTATCGATCATATAAGCATAATATGGCTAATAATATGAGTTAGATTGATAATAATAAGAGTAATAAGTACAGTAATTGTTGTTATCTCGATCATATGAGCATAATATGGCTATTAATATGAGTTAGAGTGATAATACTAAGAGTAGTGAGTATAGTAATTCTTATTCTATCGATCATATAAGCATAATATGGCTAATAATATGAGTTAGATTGATAATAATAACAGTAATAAGTATAGTAATTGTCGTTCTATCGATAATATAAGCATAATATGGCTAATAATATGAGTTAGATTGATAATACTAAGAGTAGTGAGTATAGTAATTGTCGTTCTATCGATCATATAAGCAGAATATGGCTAATAATATGAGTTATATTGATAATAATAAGAGTAATGAGTATAGTAATTGTCGTTCTGTCGATCATATAAGCATAATATGGCTAATAATATGAGTTAGATTTATAATAATAAGAGTAATAAGTATAGTAATTGTCGTTCTATCGATCATATAAGCACAATAGGGCTAATAATATGAGTTAGATTGATAATAATAAGAGTAATAAGTATAGTAATTGTCGTTCTATCGATCATATCTGCATAATATGGTTAATAATATGAGTTAGATTGATAATAATAAGAGTAATAAGTATAGTAATTGTCGTTATATCGATCATATAACCATAATATGGTTAATAATATGAGTTAGATTGATAATGATAAGAGCAATGAGTATAGTAATTGTCGTTCTATCGATCATATAAGCATAATAAGTCTAATAATATGAGTTAGAGTGATAATACTAAGAGTAGTGAGTATAGTAATTGTCGTTCTATCGATCATTTAAGCATAATATGGCTAATAACATGAGTTAGATTGATAATAATAACAGTAATAAGTATAGTAATTGTCGTTCTATCGATAATATGAGCATAATATGGCTAATAATATGAGTTAGATTGATAATACTAAGAGTAGTGAGTATAGTAATTGTCGTTCTATCGATCATATAAGCATAATATGGCTAATAATATGAGTTAGATTGATAATAATAAGAGTAATGAGTATAGTAATTGTAGTTCTATCGATCATATCTGCATAATATGGTTAATAATATGAGTTAGATTGATAATAGTGAGTGCAATAAATATAGTAATTGTCGTTCTATCGCTCATATAAGCACAATATGGCTAATAATATGAGTTAGATTGATAATAATAAGAGTAATAAGTATAGTAATTGTCGTTCTATCGATCATATAAGCATAATATGGCTAATAATATGAGTTAGATTGATAATAATAAGTGTAATGAGTATAGTAATTGTCGTTCTATCGATCATATAAGCATAATATGGCTAATAATATGAGTTAGATTGATAATAATAAGAGTAATGAGTATAGTAATTGTAGCTCTATCGATCATATCTGCTTAATATGGTTAATAATATGAGTTAGAATGATAATAATAAGAGTGATAAGTATAGTAATTGTCGTTCTATCGATCATATCTGCATAATATGGTTAATAATATGAGTTAGATTGATAATAGTGAGTGTAATAAGTATAGTGAATGTCGTTCTATCGATCATATCAGCATAATACGGGTAATAATATGAGTTGGATTGATAATAATAAGAGTAATGAGTATAGTAATTGTAGGTCTATCGATCATATAAGCATAATATGGCTAATAATATGAGTCAGATTCATAATAATAACAGTAATAAGTATAGTGATGGTCGCTCTATCGATCATATAAGCATAATATGGCTAATAATATGAGTTAGGTTGATAATAATAAGAGTAATAAGTATAGTAAATGTCGTGCTATCGATCATATCTGCATAATATGGTTAATAATATGAGTTAGATTGATAATAGTGAGTGTAATAAGTATAGTAATTGTCGTTCTATCGCTCATGTAATCACAATATGGCTAATAATATGAGTCAGATTGATAATAATAACAGTAATAAGTATAGTAATTGTCGTTCTATCGATAATATAAGCATAATATGGCTAATAATATGAGTTAGATTGATAATACTAAGAGTAGTGAGTATAGTAATTGTCGTTCTATCGATCATATCTGCCTAATATGGTTAATAATATGAGTTAGATTGATAATAGTGAGTGTAATAAATATAGTAATTGTCGTTCTATCGCTCATATAAGCACAATATGGCTAATAATATGAGTTAGATTGATAATAATAAGAGTAATAAGTATAGTAATTGTCGTTCTATCGCTCATATAAGCACAATATGGCTAATAATATGAGTTAGATTGATAATAATAAGAGTAATAAGTATAGTAATTGTCGTTCTATCGATCATATAAGCATAATATGGCTAATAATATGAGTTAGATTGATAATAATAAGAGTAATAAGTACAGTAATTGTTGTTATCTCGATCATATGAGCATAATATGGCTATTAATATGAGTTAGAGTGATAATACTAAGAGTAGTGAGTATAGTAATTCTTATTCTATCGATCATATAAGCATAATATGGCTAATAATATGAGTTAGATTGATAATAATAACAGTAATAAGTATAGTAATTGTCGTTCTATCGATAATATAAGCATAATATGGCTAATAATATGAGTTAGATTGATAATACTAAGAGTAGTGAGTATAGTAATTGTCGTTCTATCGATCATATAAGCAGAATATGGCTAATAATATGAGTTAGATTGATAATAATAAGAGTAATGAGTATAGTAATTGTCGTTCTGTCGATCATATAAGCATAATATGGCTAATAATATGAGTTAGATTTATAATAATAAGAGTAATAAGTATAGTAATTGTCGTTCTATCGATCATATAAGCACAATAGGGCTAATAATATGAGTTAGATTGATAATAATAAGAGTAATAAGTATAGTAATTGTCGTTCTATCGATCATATCTGCATAATATGGTTAATAATATGAGTTAGATTGATAATAATAAGAGTAGTAAGTATAGTAATTGTCGTTATATCGATCATATAACCATAATATGGTTAATAATATGAGTTAGATTGATAATGATAAGAGCAATGAGTATAGTAATTGTCGTTCTATCGATCATATAAGCATAATAAGTCTAATAATATGAGTTAGAGTGATAATACTAAGAGTAATGAGTATAGTAATTGTCGTTCTATCGATCATTTAAGCATAATATGGCTAATAACATGAGTTAGATTGATAATAATAACAGTAATAAGTATAGTAATTGTCGTTCTATCGATAATATGAGCATAATATGGCTAATAATATGAGTTAGATTGATAATACTAAGAGTAGTGAGTATAGTAATTGTCGTTCTATCGATCATATAAGCATAATATGGCTAATAATATGAGTTAGATTGATAATAATAAGAGTAATGAGTATAGTAATTGTAGTTCTATCGATCATATCTGCATAATATGGTTAATAATATGAGTTAGATTGATAATAATAAGAGTAATAAGTATAGTAATTGTCGTTCTATCGATCATATAAGCATAATATGGCTAATAATATGAGTTAGATTGATAATAATAAGTGTAATGAGTATAGTAATTGTCGTTCTATCGATCATATAAGCATAATACGGCTAATAATATGAGTTAGATTGATAATAATAAGAGTAATGAGTATAGTAATTGTAGCTCTATCGATCATATCTGCTTAATATTGGTTAATAATATGAGTTAGAATGATAATAATAAGAGTGATAAGTAGTGTAATTGTCGTTCTATCGATCATATCTGCATAATATGGTTAATAATATGAGTTAGATTGATAATAGTGAGTGTAATAAGTATAGTGAATGTCGTTCTATCGATCATATCAGCATAATACGGGTAATAATATGAGTTGGATTGATAATAATAAGAGTAATGAGTATAGTAATTGTAGGTCTATCGATCATATAAGCATAATATGGCTAATAATATGAGTCAGATTCATAATAATAACAGTAATAAGTATAGTGATGGTCGCTCTATCGATCATATAAGCATAATATGGCTAATAATATGAGTTAGGTTGATAATAATAAGAGTAATAAGTATAGTAAATGTCGTGCTATCGATCATATCTGCATAATATGGTTAATAATATGAGTTAGATTGATAATAGTGAGTGTAATAAGTATAGTAATTGTCGCTCTATCGATAATATAAGCATAATATGGCTAATAATATGAGTTAGATTGATAATAATAAGAGTAATAAGTATAGTAATTGTCGTTCTATCGATCATATCTGCATAATATGGTTAATAATATGAGTTAGATTGATAATAATAAGAGTAATAAGTATAGTAATTGTCGTTCTATCGATCATATAAGCATAATATGGCTAATAATATGAGTTAGATTGATAATAATAAGAGTAATAAGTATAGTAATTGTCGTTCTATCGATCATATAAGCACAATATGGTTAATAATATGAGTTAGATTGATAATAATAAGAGTAATAAGTATAGTAATTGTCGTTCTATAGATCATACCTGCTTAATATGGTTAATAGTATGAGTTAGATTGATAATAATAAGAGTAATAAGTATAGTAATTGTCGTTCTATCGATCATATAAGCATAATATGGCTAATAATATGAGTTAGATTGATAATAATAAGAGTAATAAGTATAGTAATTGTCGTTCTATCGATCATATCTGCATAATATGGTTAATAATATGAGTTAGATTGATAATAATAAGAGTAATAAGTATAGTAATTGTCGTTATATCGATCATATAACCATAATATGGCTAATAGCATGAGTTAGATTGATAATAATAAGAGTAATGAGTATAGTAACTGTCGTTCTATCGATCATATCTGCATAATATGGTTAATAATATGAGTTAGATTGATAATAGTGAGTGTAATAAATATAGTAATTGTCGTTCTATCGCTCATATAAGCACAATATGGCTAATAATATGAGTTAGATTGATAATAATAAGAGTAATAAGTATAGTAATTGTCGTTCTATCGCTCATATAAGCACAATATGGCTAATAATATGAGTTAGATTGATAATAATAAGAGTAATAAGTATAGTAATTGTCGTTCTATCGATCATATAAGCATAATATGGCTAATAATATGAGTTAGATTGATAATAATAAGAGTAATAAGTACAGTAATTGTTGTTATCTCGATCATATGAGCATAATATGGCTAATAATATGAGTTAGAGTGATAATACTAAGAGTAGTGAGTATAGTAATTCTCATTCTATCGATCATATAAGCATAATATGGCTAATAATATGAGTTAGATTGATAATAATAACAGTAATAAGTATAGTAATTGTCGTTCTATCGATAATATAAGCATAATATGGCTAATAATATGAGTTAGATTGATAATACTAAGAGTAGTGAGTATAGTAATTGTCGTTCTATCGATCATATAAGCAGAATATGGCTAATAATATGAGTTAGATTGATAATAATAAGAGTAATGAGTATAGTAATTGTCGTGCTATCGATCATATAAGCATAATATGGCTAATAATATGAGTTAGATTTATAATAATAAGAGTAATAAGTATAGTAATTGTCGTTCTATCGATCATATAAGCACAATAGGGCTAATAATATGAGTTAGATTGATAATAATAAGAGTAATAAGTATAGTAATTGTCGTTCTATCGATCATATCTGCATAATATGGTTAATAATATGAGTTAGATTGATAATAATAAGAGTAATAAGTATAGTAATTGTCGTTATATCGATCATATAACCATAATATGGTTACTAATATGAGTTAGATTGATAATGATAAGAGCAATGAGTATAGTAATTGTCGTTCTATCGATCATATAAGCATAATAAGTCTAATAATATGAGTTAGAGTGATAATACTAAGAGTAGTGAGTATAGTAATTGTCGTTCTATCGATCATTTAAGCATATTATGGCTAATAACATGAGTTAGATTGATAATAATAACAGTAATAAGTATAGTAATTGTCGTTCTATCAATAATATGAGCATAATATGGCTAATAATATGAGTTAGATTGATAATACTAAGAGTAGTGAGTATCGTAATTGTCGTTCTATCGATCATATAAGCATAATATGGCTAATAATATGAGTTAGATTGATAATAATAAGAGTAATGAGTATAGTAATTGTAGTTCGATCGATCATATCTGCATAATATGGTTAATAATATGAGTTAGATTGATAACAATAAGTGTAATGAGTATAGTAATTGTCGTTCTATCGATCATATAAGCATAATATGGCTAATAATATGAGTTAGATTGATAATAATAAGAGTAATGAGTATAGTAATTGTAGCTCTATCGATCATATCTGCCTAATATGGTTAATAATATGAGTTAGATTGATAATAGTGAGTGTAATAAATATAGTAATTGTCGTTCTATCGCTCATATAAGCACAATATGGCTAATAATATGAGTTAGATTGATAATAATAAGAGTAATAAGTATAGTAATTGTCGTTCGATCGCTCATATAAGCACAATATGGCTAATAATATGAGTTAGATTGATAATAATAAGAGTAATAAGTATAGTAATTGTCGTTCTATTGATCATATAAGCATAATATGGCTAATAATATGAGTTAGATTGATAATAATAAGAGTAATAAGTACAGTAGTTGTTGTTATCTCGATCATATGAACATAATATGGCTAATAATATGAGTTAGATTGATAATAATAACAGTAATAAGTATAGTAATTGTCGTTCTATCGATAATATAAGCATAATATGGCTAATAATATGAGTTAGATTTATAATAATAAGAGTAATAAGTATAGTAATTGTCGTTCTATCGATCATATAAGCAGAATATGGCTAATAATATGAGTTAGATTGATAATAATAAGAGTAATGAGTATAGTAATTGTCGTTCTATCGATCATATAAGCGTAATATGGCTAATATTATGAGTTAGATTTATAATAATAAGAGTAATAAGTATAGTAATTGTCGTTCTATCGATCATATAAGCACAATATGGCTAATAATATGAGTTAGATTGATAATAATAAGAGTAATAAGTATAGTAATTGTAGGTCTATCGATCATATAAGCATAATATGGCTAATAATATGAGTCAGATTCATAATAATAACAGTAATAAGTATAGTGATGGTCGCTCTATCGATCATATAAGCATAATATGGCTAATAATATGAGTTAGGTTGATAATAATAAGAGTAATAAGTATAGTAAATGTCGTGCTATCGATCATATCTGCATAATATGGTTAATAATATGAGTTAGATTGATAATAGTGAGTGTAATAAGTATAGTAATTGTCGTTCTATCGATAATATAAGCATAATATGGCTAATAATATGAGTTAGATTGATAATACTAAGAGTAGTGAGTATAGTAATTGTCGTTCTATCGATCATATAAGCATAATATGGCTAATAATATGAGTTAGATTGATAATAATAAGAGTAATGAGTATAGTAATTGTCGTTCTATCGATCATATAAGCATAATATGGCTAATAATATGAGTTAGATTTATAATAATAAGAGTAATAAATATAGTAATTGTCGTTCTATCGATCATATAAGCACAATATGGTTAATAATATGAGTTAGATTGATAATAATAAGAGTAATAAGTATAGTAATTGTCGTTCTATAGATCATATCTGCATAATATGGTTAATAGTATGAGTTAGATTGATAATAATAAGAGTAATAAGTATAGTAATTGTCGTTCTATCGATCATATAAGCATAATATGGCTAATAATATGAGTTAGATTGATAATAATAAGAGTAATAAGTATAGTAATTGTCGTTCTATCGATCATATCTGCATAATATGGTTAATAATATGAGTTAGATTGATAATAATAAGAGTAATAAGTATAGTAATTGTCGTTATATCGATCATATAACCATAATATGGCTAATAGCATGAGCTAGATTGATAATAATAAGAGTAATGAGTATAGTAACTGTCGTTCCATCGATCATATCTGCATAATATGGTTAATAATATGAGTTAGATTGATAATAGTGAGTGTAATAAATATAGTAATTGTCGTTCTATCGCTCATGTAATCACAATATGGCTAATAATATGAGTCAGATTGATAATAATAAGAGTAATGAGTATAGTAATTGTTGTTATCTCGATCATATGAGCATAATATGGCTAATAATATGAGTTAGAGTGATAATACTAAGAGTAGTGAGTATAGTAATTCTCATTCTATCGATCATATAAGCATAATATGGCTAATAATATGAGTTAGATTGATAATAATAACAGTAATAAGTATAGTAATTGTCGTTCTATCGATAATATAAGCACAATATGGCTAATAATATGAGTTAGATTGATAATACTAAGAGTAGTGAGTATAGTAATTGTCGTTCTATCGATCATATAAGCATAATATGGCTAATAATATGAGTTAGATTGATAATAATAAGAGTAATGAGTATAGTAATTGTAGTTCTATCGATCATATCTGCATAATATGGTTAATAATATGAGTTAGATTGATAATAATAAGAGCAATGAGTATAGTAATTGTCGTACTATCGATCATATAAGCATAATATGGCTAATAATATGTGTTAGATTGATAATAATAAGTGTAATAAGTATAGTAATTGTCGTTCGATCGATCATATCTGCATAATATGGTTAATAATATGAGTTAGATTGATAATAATAAGAGTAATGAGTATAGTAATTGTCGTACTATCGATCATATAAGCATAATATGGCTAATAATGTGAGTTAGATTGATAATAGTGAGTGCAATAAATATAGTAATTGTCGTTCTATCGCACATATAAGCACAATATGGCTAATAATATGAGTTAGATTGATAATAATAAGAGTAATAAGTATAGTAATTGTCGTTCTATCGATCATATAAGCATAATATGGCTAATAATATGAGTTAGATTGATAATAATAAGAGTAATGAGTATAGTAATTGTAGCTCTATCGATCATATCTGCTTAATATGGTTAATAATATGAGTTAGAATGATAATAATAAGAGTGATAAGTATAGTAATTGTCGTTCTATCGATCATATCTGCATAATATGGTTAATAATATGAGTTAGATTGATAATAGTGAGTGTAATAAGTATAGTGAATGTCGTTCTATCGATCATATCAGCATAATACGGGTAATAATATGAGTTAGATTGATAATACTAAGAGTAGTGAGTATAGTAATTGTAGTTCTATCGATCATATCTGCATAATATGGTTAATAATATGAGTTAGATTGATAATAATAAGAGCAATGAGTATAGTAATTGTCGTACTATCGATCATATAAGCATAATATGGCTAATAATATGTGTTAGATTGATAATAATAAGTGTAATAAGTATAGTAATTGTCGTTCGATCGATCATATCTGCATAATATGGTTAATAATATGAGTTAGATTGATAATAATAAGAGTAATGAGTATAGTAATTGTCGTACTATCGATCATATAAGCATAATATGGCTAATAATGTGAGTTAGATTGATAATAGTGAGTGCAATAAATATAGTAATTGTCGTTCTATCGCTCATATAAGCACAATATGGGTAATAATATGAGTTAGATTGATAATAATAAGAGTAATAAGTATAGTAATTGTCGTTCTATCGATCATATAAGCATAATATGGCTAATAATATGAGTTAGATTGATAATAATAAGTGTAATGAGTATAGTAATTGTCGTTCTATCGATCATATAAGCATAATATGGCTAATAATATGAGTTAGATTGATAATAATAAGAGTAATGAGTATAGTAATTGTAGCTCTATCGATCATATCTGCTTAATATGGTTAATAATATGAGTTAGAATGATAATAATAAGAGTGATAAGTATAGTAATTGTCGTTCTATCGATCATATCTGCATAATATGGTTAATAATATGAGTTAGATTGATAATAGTGAGTGTAATAAGTATAGTGAATGTCGTTCTATCGATCATATCAGCATAATACGGGTAATAATATGAGTTGGATTGATAATAATAAGAGCAATGAGTATAGTAATTGTAGGTCTATCGATCATATAAGCATAATATGGCTAATAATATGAGTCAAATTCATAATAATAACAGTAATAAGTATAGTGATGGTCGCTCTATCGATCATATAAGCATAATATGGCTAATAATATGAGTTAGGTTGATAATAATAAGAGTAATAAGTATAGTAAGTGTCGTGCTATCGATCATATCTGCATAATATGGTTAATAATATGAGTTAGATTGATAATAGTGAGTGTAATAAGTATAGTAATTGTCGTTCTATCGATAATATAAGCATAATATGGCTAATAATATGAGTTAGATTGATAATACTAAGAGTAGTGAGTATAGTAATTGTCGTTCTAGCGATCATATAAGCATAATATGGCTAATAATATGAGTTAGATTGATAATAATAAGAGTAATGAGTATAGTAATTGTCGTTCTATAGATCATATCTGCATAATATGGTTAATAGTACGAGTTAGATTGATAATAATAAGAGTAATAAGTATAGTAATTGTCGTTCTATCGATCATATAAGCATAATATGGCTAATAATATGAGTTAGATTGATAATAATAAGAGTAATAAGTATAGTAATTGTCGTTCTATCGATCATATCTGCATAATATGGTTAATAATATGAGTTAGATTGATAATAATAAGAGTAATAAGTATAGTAATTGTCGTTATATCGATCATATAACCATAATATGGCTAATAGCATGAGTTAGATTGATAATAATAAGAGTAATGAGTATAGTAACTGTCGTTCCATCGATCATATCTGCATAATATGGTTAATAATATGAGTTAGATTGATAATAGTGAGTGTAATAAATATAGTAATTGTCGTTCTATCGCTCATGTAATCACAATATGGCTAATAATATGAGTCAGATTGATAATAATAAGAGTAATAAGTATAGTAATTGTTGTTATCTCGATCATATGAGCATAATATGGCTAATAATATGAGTTAGAGTGATAATACTAAGAGTAGTGAGTATAGTAATTCTCATTCTATCGATCATATAAGCATAATATGGCTAATAATATGAGTTAGATTAATAATAATAACAGTAATAAGTATAGTAATTGTCGTTCTATCGATAATATAAGCATAATATGGCTAATAATATGAGTTAGATTGATAATACTAAGAGTAGTGAGTATAGTAATTGTCGTTCTATCGATCATATAAGCAGAATATGGCTAATAATATGAGTTAGATTGATAATAATAAGAGTAATGAGTATAGTAATTGTCGTTCTATCGATCATATAAGCATAATATGGCTAATAATATGAGTTAGATTTATAATAATAAGAGTAATAAGTATAGTAATTGTCGTTCTATCGATCATATAAGCACAATAGGGCTAATAATATGAGTTAGATTGATAATAAAAAGAGTAATAAGTATAGTAATTGTCGTTCTATCGATCATATCTGCATAATATGGTTAATAATATGAGTCAGATTCATAATAATAACAGTAATAAGTATAGTGATGGTCGCTCTATCGATCATATAAGCATAATATGGCTAATAATATGAGTTAGGTTGATAATAATAAGAGTAATAAGTATAGTAAATGTGGTGCTATCGATCATATCTGCATAATATGGTTAATAATATGAGTTAGATTGATAAGAGTGAGTGTAATAAGTATAGTAATTGTCGTTCTATCGATAATATAAGCATAATATGGCTAATAATATGAGTTAGATTGATAATACTAAGAGTAGTGAGTATAGTAATTGTCGTTCTTTTGATCATATAAGCATAATATGGCTAATAATATGAGTTAGATTGATAATAATAAGAGTAATGAGTATAGTAATTGTCGTTCTATCGATCATATAAGCACAATATGGTTAATAATATGAGTTAGATTGATAATAATAAGAGTAATAAGTATAGTAATTGTCGTTCTATAGATCATATCTGCATAATATGGTTAATAGTATGAGTTAGATTGATAATAATAAGAGTAATAAGTATAGTAATTGTCGTTCTATCGATCATATAAGCATAATATGGCTAATAATATGAGTTAGATTGATAATAATAAGAGTAATAAGTACAGTAATTGTTGTTATCTCGATCATATGAGCATAATATGGCTAATAATATGAGTTAGAGTGATAATACTAAGAGTAGTGACTATAGTAATTCTCATTCTATCGATCATATAAGCATAATATGGCTAATAATATGAGTTAGATTGATAATAATAACAGTAATAAGTATAGTAATTGTCGTTCTATCGATAATATAAGCATAATATGGCTAATAATATGAGTTAGATTGATAATACTAAGAGTAGTGAGTATAGTAATTGTCGTTCTATCGATCATATAAGCAGAATATGGCTAATAATATGAGTTAGATTGATAATAATAAGAGTAATGAGTATAGTAATTGTCGTGCTATCGATCATATAAGCATAATATGGCTAATAATATGAGTTAGATTTATAATAATAAGAGTAATAAGTATAGTAATTGTCGTTCTATCGATCATATAAGCACAATAGGGCTAATAATATGAGTTAGATTGATAATAATAAGAGTAATAAGTATAGTAATTGTCGTTCTATCGATCATATCTGCATAATATGGTTAATAATATGAGTTAGATTGATAATAATAAGAGTAATAAGTATAGTAATTGTCGTTATATCGATCATATAACCATAATATGGTTAATAATATGAGTTAGATTGATAATGATAAGAGCAATGAGTATAGTAATTGTCGTTCTATCGATCATATAAGCATAATAAGTCTAATAATATGAGTTAGAGTGATAATACTAAGAGTAGTGAGTATAGTAATTGTCGTTCTATCGATCATTTAAGCATATTATGGCTAATAACATGAGTTAGATTGATAATAATAACAGTAATAAGTATAGTAATTGTCGTTCTATCAATAATATGAGCATAATATGGCTAATAATATGAGTTAGATTGATAATACTAAGAGTAGTGAGTATAGTAATTGTCGTTCTATCGATCATATAAGCATAATATGGCTAATAATATGAGTTAGATTGATAATAATAAGAGTAATGAGTATAGTAATTGTAGTTCGATCGATCATATCTGCATAATATGGTTAATAATATGAGTTAGATTGATAACAATAAGTGTAATGAGTATAGTAATTGTCGTTCTATCGATCATATAAGCATAATATGGCTAATAATATGAGTTAGATTGATAATAATAAGAGTAATGAGTATAGTAATTGTAGCTCTATCGATCATATCTGCCTAATATGGTTAATAATATGAGTTAGATTGATAATAGTGAGTGTAATAAATATAGTAATTGTCGTTCTATCGCTCATATAAGCACAATATGGCTAATAATATGAGTTAGATTGATAATAATAAGAGTAATAAGTATAGTAATTGTCGTTCGATCGCTCATATAAGCACAATATGGCTAATAATATGAGTTAGATTGATAATAATAAGAGTAATAAGTATAGTAATTGTCGTTCTATTGATCATATAAGCATAATATGGCTAATAATATGAGTTAGATTGATAATAATAAGAGTAATAAGTACAGTAGTTGTTGTTATCTCGATCATATGAACATAATATGGCTAATAATATGAGTTAGATTGATAATAATAACAGTAATAAGTATAGTGATGGTCGCTCTATCGATCATATAAGCATAATATGGCTAATACTATGAGTTAGGTTGATAATAATAAGAGTAATAAGTATAGTAAATGTCGTGCTATCGATCATATCTGCATAATATGGTTAATAATATGAGTTAGATTGATAATAGTGAGTGTAATAAGTATAGTAATTGTCGTTCTATCGATAATATAAGCATAATATGGCTAATAATATGAGTTAGATTGATAATACTAAGAGTAGTGAGTATAGTAATTGTCGTTCTATCGATCATATAAGCATAATATGGCTAATAATATGAGTTAGATTGATAATAATAAGAGTAACGAGTATAGTAATTGTCGTTCTATCGATCATATAAGCATAATATGGCTAATAATATGAGTTAGATTTATAATAATAAGAGTAATAAATATAGTAATTGTCGTTCTATCGATCATATAAGCACAATATGGTTAATAATATGAGTTAGATTGATAATAATAAGAGTAATAAGTATAGTAATTGTCGTTCTATCGATCATATCTGCATAATATGGTTAATAGTATGAGTTAGATTGATAATAATAAGAGTAATAAGTATAGTAATTGTCGTTCTATCGATCATATAAGCATAATATGGCTAATAATATGAGTTAGATTGATAATAATAAGAGTAATAAGTATAGTAATTGTCGTTCTATCGATCATATCTGCATAATATGGTTAATAATATGAGTTAGATTGATAATAATAAGAGTAATAAGTATAGTAATTGTCGTTATATCGATCATATAACCATAATATGGCTAATAGCATGAGCTAGATTGATAATAATAAGAGTAATGAGTATAGTAACTGTCGTTCCATCGATCATATCTGCATAATATGGTTAATAATATGAGTTAGATTGATAATAGTGAGTGTAATAAATATAGTAATTGTCGTTCTATCGCTCATGTAATCACAATATGGCTAATAATATGAGTCAGATTGATAATAATAAGAGTAATGAGTATAGTAATTGTTGTTATCTCGATCATATGAGCATAATATGGCTAATAATATGAGTTAGAGTGATAATACTAAGAGTAGTGAGTATAGTAATTCTCATTCTATCGATCATATAAGCATAATATGGCTAATAATATGAGTTAGATTGATAATAATAACAGTAATAAGTATAGTAATTGTCGTTCTATCGATAATATAAGCACAATATGGCTAATAATATGAGTTAGATTGATAATACTAAGAGTAGTGAGTATAGTAATTGTCGTTCTATCTATCATATAAGCATAATATGGCTAATAATATGAGTTAGATTGATAATAATAAGAGTAATAAGTACAGTAGTTGTTGTTATCTCGATCATATGAACATAATATGGCTAATAATATGAGTTAGATTGATAATAATAACAGTAATAAGTATAGTGATGGTCGCTCTATCGATCATATAAGCATAATATGGCTAATACTATGAGTTAGGTTGATAATAATAAGAGTATTAAGTATAGTAAATGTCGTGCTATCGATCATATCTGCATAATATGGTTAATAATATGAGTTAGATTGATAATAGTGAGTGTAATAAGTATAGTAATTGTCGTTCTATCGATAATATAAGCATAATATGGCTAATAATATGAGTTAGATTGATAATACTAAGAGTAGTGAGTATAGTAATTGTCGTTCTATCGATCATATAAGCATAATATGGCTAATAATATGAGTTAGATTGATAATAATAAGAGTAACGAGTATAGTAATTGTCGTTCTATCGATCATATAAGCATAATATGGCTAATAATATGAGTTAGATTTATAATAATAAGAGTAATAAATATAGTAATTGTCGTTCTATCGATCATATAAGCACAATATGGTTAATAATATGAGTTAGATTGATAATAATAAGAGTAATAAGTATAGTAATTGTCGTTCTATCGATCATATCTGCATAATATGGTTAATAGTATGAGTTAGATTGATAATAATAAGAGTAATAAGTATAGTAATTGTCGTTCTATCGATCATATAAGCATAATATGGCTAATAATATGAGTTAGATTGATAATAATAAGAGTAATAAGTATAGTAATTGTCGTTCTATCGATCATATCTGCATAATATGGTTAATAATATGAGTTAGATTGATAATAATAAGAGTAATAAGTATAGTAATTGTCGTTATATCGATCATATAACCATAATATGGCTAATAGCATGAGCTAGATTGATAATAATAAGAGTAATGAGTATAGTAACTGTCGTTCCATCGATCATATCTGCATAATATGGTTAATAATATGAGTTAGATTGATAATAGTGAGTGTAATAAATATAGTAATTGTCGTTCTATCGCTCATGTAATCACAATATGGCTAATAATATGAGTCAGATTGATAATAATAAGAGTAATGAGTATAGTAATTGTTGTTATCTCGATCATATGAGCATAATATGGCTAATAATATGAGTTAGAGTGATAATACTAAGAGTAGTGAGTATAGTAATTCTCATTCTATCGATCATATAAGCATAATATGGCTAATAATATGAGTTAGATTGATAATAATAACAGTAATAAGTATAGTAATTGTCGTTCTATCGATAATATAAGCACAATATGGCTAATAATATGAGTTAGATTGATAATACTAAGAGTAGTGAGTATAGTAATTGTCGTTCTATCTATCATATAAGCATAATATGGCTAATAATATGAGTTAGATTGATAATAATAAGAGTAATGAGTATAGTAATTGTAGTTCTATCGATCATATCTGCATAATATGGTTAATAATATGAGTTAGATTGATAATAATAAGAGCAATGAGTATAGTAATTGTCGTACTATCGATCATATAAGCATAATATGGCTAATAATATGTGTTAGATTGATAATAATAAGTGTAATAAGTATAGTAATTGTCGTTCGATCGATCATATCTGCATAATATGGTTAATAATATGAGTTAGATTGATAATAATAAGAGTAATAAGTACAGTAATTGTTGTTATCTCGATCATATGAGCATAATATGGCTAATAATATGAGTTAGAGTGATAATACTAAGAGTAGTGAGTATAGTAATTCTCATTCTATCGATCATATAAGCATAATATGGCTAATAATATGAGTTAGATTGATAATAATAACAGTAATAAGTATAGTAATTGTCGTTCTATCGATAATATAAGCATAATATGGCTAATAATATGAGTTAGATTGATAATACTAAGAGTAGTGAGTATAGTAATTGTCGTTCTATCGATCATATAAGCAGAATATGGCTAATAATATGAGTTAGATTGATAATAATAACAGTAATGAGTATAGTAATTGTCGTGCTATCGATCATATAAGCATAATATGGCTAATAATATGAGTTAGATTTATAATAATAAGAGTAATAAGTATAGTAATTGTCGTTCTATCGATCATATAAGCACAATAGGGCTAATAATATGAGTTAGATTGATAATAATAAGAGTAATAAGTATAGTAATTGTCGTTCTATCGATCATATCTGCATAATATGGTTAATAATATGAGTTAGATTGATAATAATAAGAGTAATAAGTATAGTAATTGTCGTTATATCGATCATATAACCATAATATGGTTAATAATATGAGTTAGATTGATAATGATAAGAGCAATGAGTATAGTAATTGTCGTTCTATCGATCATATAAGCATAATAAGTCTAATAATATGAGTTAGAGTGATAATACTAAGAGTAGTGAGTATAGTAATTGTCGTTCTATCGATCATTTAAGCATATTATGGCTAATAACATGAGTTAGATTGATAATAATAACAGTAATAAGTATAGTAATTGTCGTTCTATCAATAATATGAGCATAATATGGCTAATAATATGAGTTAGATTGATAATACTAAGAGTAGTGAGTATAGTAATTGTCGTTCTATCGATCATATAAGCATAATATGGCTAATAATATGAGTTAGATTGATAATAATAAGAGTAATGAGTATAGTAATTGTAGTTCGATCGATCATATCTGCATAATATGGTTAATAATATGAGTTAGATTGATAACAATAAGTGTAATGAGTATAGTAATTGTCGTTCTATCGATCATATAAGCATAATATGGCTAATAATATGAGTTAGATTGATAATAATAAGAGTAATGAGTATAGTAATTGTAGCTCTATCGATCATATCTGCCTAATATGGTTAATAATATGAGTTATATTGATAATAGTGAGTGTAATAAATATAGTAATTGTCGTTCTATCGCTCATATAAGCACAATATGGCTAATAATATGAGTTAGATTGATAATAATAAGAGTAATAAGTATAGTAATTGTCGTTCGATCGCTCATATAAGCACAATATGGCTAATAATATGAGTTAGATTGATAATAATAAGAGTAATAAGTATAGTAATTGTCGTTCTATTGATCATATAAGCATAATATGGCTAATAATATGAGTTAGATTGATAATAATAAGAGTAATAAGTACAGTAGTTGTTGTTATCTCGATCATATGAACATAATATGGCTAATAATATGAGTTAGATTGATAATAATAACAGTAATAAGTATAGTAATTGTCGTTCTATCGATAATATAAGCATAATATGGCTAATAATATGAGTTAGATTGATAATACTAAGAGTAGTGAGTATAGTAATTGTCGTTCTATCGATCATATAAGCAGAATATGGCTAATAATATGAGTTAGATTGATAATAATAAGAGTAATGAGTATAGTAATTGTCGTTCTATCGATCATATAAGCGTAATATGGCTAATATTATGAGTTAGATTTATAATAATAAGAGTAATAAGTATAGTAATTGTCGTTCTATCGATCATATAAGCACAATATGGCTAATAATATGAGTTAGATTGATAATAATAAGAGTAATAAGTATAGTAATTGTAGGTCTATCGATCATATAAGCATAATATGGCTAATAATATGAGTCAGATTCATAATAATAACAGTAATAAGTATAGTGATGGTCGCTCTATCGATCATATAAGCATAATATGGCTAATAATATGAGTTAGGTTGATAATAATAAGAGTAATAAGTATAGTAAATGTCGTGCTATCGATCATATCTGCATAATATGGTTAATAATATGAGTTAGATTGATAATAGTGAGTGTAATAAGTATAGTAATTGTCGTTCTATCGATAATATAAGCATAATATGGCTAATAATATGAGTTAGATTGATAATACTAAGAGTAGTGAGTATAGTAATTGTCGTTCTATCGATCATATAAGCATAATATGGCTAATAATATGAGTTAGATTGATAATAATAAGAGTAATGAGTATAGTAATTGTCGTTCTATCGATCATATAAGCATAATATGGATAATAATATGAGTTAGATTTATAATAATAAGAGTAATAAATATAGTAATTGTCGTTCTATCGATCATATAAGCACAATATGGTTAATAATATGAGTTAGATTGATAATAATAAGAGTAATAAGTATAGTAATTGTCGTTCTATAGATCATATCTGCATAATATGGTTAATAGTATGAGTTAGATTGATAATAATAAGAGTAATAAGTATAGTAATTGTCGTTCTATCGATCATATAAGCATAATATGGCTAATAATATGAGTTAGATTGATAATAATAAGAGTAATAAGTATAGTAATTGTCGTTCTATCGATCATATCTGCATAATATGGTTAATAATATGAGTTAGATTGATAATAATAAGAGTAATAAGTATAGTAATTGTCGTTATATCGATCATATAACCATAATATGGCTAATAGCATGAGCTAGATTGATAATAATAAGAGTAATGAGTATAGTAACTGTCGTTCCATCGATCATATCTGCATAATATGGTTAATAATATGAGTTAGATTGATAATAGTGAGTGTAATAAATATAGTAATTGTCGTTCTATCGCTCATGTAATCACAATATGGCTAATAATATGAGTCAGATTGATAATAATAAGAGTAATGAGTATAGTAATTGTTGTTATCTCGATCATATGAGCATAATATGGCTAATAATATGAGTTAGAGTGATAATACTAAGAGTAGTGAGTATAGTAATTCTCATTCTATCGATCATATAAGCATAATATGGCTAATAATATGAGTTAGATTGATAATAATAACAGTAATAAGTATAGTAATTGTCGTTCTATCGATAATATAAGCACAATATGGCTAATAATATGAGTTAGATTGATAATACTAAGAGTAGTGAGTATAGTAATTGTCGTTCTATCGATCATATAAGCATAATATGGCTAATAATATGAGTTAGATTGATAATAATAAGAGTAATGAGTATAGTAATTGTCGTACTATCGATCATATAAGCATAATATGGCTAATAATGTGAGTTAGATTGATAATAATAAGAGTAATGAGTATAGTAATTGTCGTTCTATCGATCATATAAGCATAATATGGATAATAATATGAGTTAGATTTATAATAATAAGAGTAATAAATATAGTAATTGTCGTTCTATCGATCATATAAGCACAATATGGTTAATAATATGAGTTAGATTGATAATAATAAGAGTAATAAGTATAGTAATTGTCGTTCTATAGATCATATCTGCATAATATGGTTAATAGTATGAGTTAGATTGATAATAATAAGAGTAATAAGTATAGTAATTGTAGTTCTATCGATCATATCTGCATAATATGGTTAATAATATGAGTTAGATTGATAATAATAAGAGCAATGAGTATAGTAATTGTCGTACTATCGATCATATAAGCATAATATGGCTAATAATATGTGTTAGATTGATAATAATAAGTGTAATAAGTATAGTAATTGTCGTTCGATCGATCATATCTGCATAATATGGTTAATAATATGAGTTAGATTGATAATAATAAGAGTAATGAGTATAGTAATTGTCGTACTATCGATCATATAAGCATAATATGGCTAATAATGTGAGTTAGATTGATAATAGTGAGTGCAATAAATATAGTAATTGTCGTTCTATCGCACATATAAGCACAATATGGCTAATAATATGAGTTAGATTGATAATAATAAGAGTAATAAGTATAGTAATTGTCGTTCTATCGATCATATAAGCATAATATGGCTAATAATATGAGTTAGATTGATAATAATAAGAGTAATGAGTATAGTAATTGTAGCTCTATCGATCATATCTGCTTAATATGGTTAATAATATGAGTTAGAATGATAATAATAAGAGTGATAAGTATAGTAATTGTCGTTCTATCGATCATATCTGCATAATATGGTTAATAATATGAGTTAGATTGATAATAGTGAGTGTAATAAGTATAGTGAATGTCGTTCTATCGATCATATCAGCATAATACGGGTAATAATATGAGTTAGATTGATAATACTAAGAGTAGTGAGTATAGTAATTGTAGTTCTATCGATCATATCTGCATAATATGGTTAATAATATGAGTTAGATTGATAATAATAAGAGTAATGAGTATAGTAATTGTCGTACTATCGATCATATAAGCATAATATGGCTAATAATGTGAGTTAGATTGATAATAGTGAGTGCAATAAATATAGTAATTGTCGTTCTATCGCTCATATAAGCACAATATGGGTAATAATATGAGTTAGATTGATAATAATAAGAGTAATAAGTATAGTAATTGTCGTTCTATCGATCATATAAGCATAATATGGCTAATAATATGAGTTAGATTGATAATAATAAGTGTAATGAGTATAGTAATTGTCGTTCTATCGATCATATAAGCATAATATGGCTAATAATATGAGTTAGATTGATAATAATAAGAGTAATGAGTATAGTAATTGTAGCTCTATCGATCATATCTGCTTAATATGGTTAATAATATGAGTTAGAATGATAATAATAAGAGTGATAAGTATAGTAATTGTCGTTCTATCGATCATATCTGCATAATATGGTTAATAATATGAGTTAGATTGATAATAGTGAGTGTAATAAGTATAGTGAATGTCGTTCTATCGATCATATCAGCATAATACGGGTAATAATATGAGTTGGATTGATAATAATAAGAGCAATGAGTATAGTAATTGTAGGTCTATCGATCATATAAGCATAATATGGCTAATAATATGAGTCAAATTCATAATAATAACAGTAATAAGTATAGTGATGGTCGCTCTATCGATCATATAAGCATAATATGGCTAATAATATGAGTTAGGTTGATAATAATAAGAGTAATAAGTATAGTAAGTGTCGTGCTATCGATCATATCTGCATAATATGGTTAATAATATGAGTTAGATTGATAATAGTGAGTGTAATAAGTATAGTAATTGTCGTTCTATCGATAATATAAGCATAATATGGCTAATAATATGAGTTAGATTGATAATACTAAGAGTAGTGAGTATAGTAATTGTCGTTCTAGCGATCATATAAGCATAATATGGCTAATAATATGAGTCAAATTCATAATAATAACAGTAATAAGTATAGTGATGGTCGCTCTATCGATCATATAAGCATAATATGGCTAATAATATGAGTTAGGTTGATAATAATAAGAGTAATAAGTATAGTAAGTGTCGTGCTATCGATCATATCTGCATAATATGGTTAATAATATGAGTTAGATTGATAATAGTGAGTGTAATAAGTATAGTAATTGTCGTTCTATCGATAATATAAGCATAATATGGCTAATAATATGAGTTAGATTGATAATACTAAGAGTAGTGAGTATAGTAATTGTCGTTCTAGCGATCATATAAGCATAATATGGCTAATAATATGAGTTAGATTGATAATAATAAGAGTAATGAGTATAGTAATTGTCGTTCTATCGATCATATAAGCATAATATGGCTAATAATATGAGTTAGATTTATAATAATAAGAGTAATAAATATAGTAATTGTCGTTCTATCGATCATATAAGCACAATATGGTTAATAATATGAGTTAGATTGATAATAATAAGAGTAATAAGTATAGTAATTGTCGTTCTATAGATCATATCTGCATAATATGGTTAATAGTACGAGTTAGATTGATAATAATAAGAGTAATAAGTATAGTAATTGTCGTTCTATCGGTCATATAAGCATAATATGGCTAATAATATGAGTTAGATTGATAATAATAAGAGTAATAAGTATAGTAATTGTCGTTCTATCGATCATATCTGCATAATATGGTTAATAATATGAGTTAGATTGATAATAATAAGAGTAATAAGTATAGTAATTGTCGTTATATCGATCATATAACCATAATATGGCTAATAGCATGAGTTAGATTGATAATAATAAGAGTAATGAGTATAGTAACTGTCGTTCCATCGATCATATCTGCATAATATGGTTAATAATATGAGTTAGATTGATAATAGTGAGTGTAATAAATATAGTAATTGTCGTTCTATCGCTCATGTAATCACAATATGGCTAATAATATGAGTCAGATTGATAATAATAAGAGTAATAAGTATAGTAATTGTTGTTATCTCGATCATATGAGCATAATATGGCTAATAATATGAGTTAGAGTGATAATACTAAGAGTAGTGAGTATAGTAATTCTCATTCTATCGATCATATAAGCATAATATGGCTAATAATATGAGTTAGATTAATAATAATAACAGTAATAAGTATAGTAATTGTCGTTCTATCGATAATATAAGCATAATATGGCTAATAATATGAGTTAGATTGATAATACTAAGAGTAGTGAGTATAGTAATTGTCGTTCTATCGATCATATAAGCAGAATATGGCTAATAATATGAGTTAGATTGATAATAATAAGAGTAATGAGTATAGTAATTGTCGTTCTATCGATCATATAAGCATAATATGGCTAATAATATGAGTTAGATTTATAATAATAAGAGTAATAAGTATAGTAATTGTCGTTCTATCGATCATATAAGCACAATAGGGCTAATAATATGAGTTAGATTGATAATAAAAAGAGTAATAAGTATAGTAATTGTCGTTCTATCGATCATATCTGCATAATATGGTTAATAATATGAGTCAGATTCATAATAATAACAGTAATAAGTATAGTGATGGTCGCTCTATCGATCATATAAGCATAATATGGCTAATAATATGAGTTAGGTTGATAATAATAAGAGTAATAAGTATAGTAAATGTGGTGCTATCGATCATATCTGCATAATATGGTTAATAATATGAGTTAGATTGATAAGAGTGAGTATAATAAGTATAGTAATTGTCGTTCTATCGATAATATAAGCATAATATGGCTAATAATATGAGTTAGATTGATAATACTAAGAGTAGTGAGTATAGTAATTGTCGTTCTATCGATCATATAAGCAGAATATGGCTAATAATATGAGTTAGATTGATAATACTAAGAGTAGTGAGTATAGTAATTGTCGTTCTATCGATCATTTAAGCATAATATGGCTAATAACATGAGTTAGATTGATAATAATAACAGTAATAAGTATAGTAATTGTCGTTCTATCGATAATATGAGCATAATATGGCTAATAATATGAGTTAGATTGATAATACTAAGAGTAGTGCGTATAGTAATTGTCGTTCTATCGATCATATAAGCATAATATGGCTAATAATATGAGTTAGATCGATAATAATAAGAGTAATGAGTATAGTAATTGTAGTTCTATCGATCATATCTGCATAATATGGTTAATAATATGAGTTAGATTGATAATAATAAGAGCAATGAGTATAGTAATTGTCGTACTATCGATCATATAAGCATAATATGGCTAATAATATGTGTTAGATTGATAATAATAAGTGTAATAAGTATAGTAATTGTCGTTCGATCGATCATATCTGCATAATATGGTTAAAAATATGAGTTAGATTGATAATAATAAGAGTAATGAGTATAGTAATTGTCGTACTATCGATCATATAAGCATAATACGGCTAATAATGTGAGTTAGATTGATAATAGTGAGTGCAATAAATATAGTAATTGTCGTTCTATCGCTCATATAAGCACAATATGGCTAATAATATGAGTTAGATTGATAATAATAAGAGTAATAAGTATAGTAATTGTCGTTCTATCGATCATATAAGCATAATATGGCTAATAATATGAGTTAGATTGATAATAATAAGTGTAATGAGTATAGTAATTGTCGTTCTATCGATCATATAAGCATAATATGGCTAATAATATGAGTTAGATTGATAATAATAAGTGTAATGAGTATAGTAATTGTCGTTCTATCGATCATATAAGCATAATATGGCTAATAATATGAGTTAGATTGATAATAATAAGAGTAATGAGTATAGTAATTGTAGCTCTATCGATCATATCTGCTTAATATGGTTAATAATATGAGTTAGAATGATAATAATAAGAGTGATAAGTATAGCAATTGTCGTTCTATCGATCATATCTGCATAATATGGTTAATAATATGAGTTAGATTGATAATAATAAGAGTAATAAGTATAGTAATTGTCGTTATATCGATCATATAACCATAATATGGTTAATAATATGAGTTAGATTGATAATGATAAGAGCAATGAGTATAGTAATTGTCGTTCTATCGATCATATAAGCATAATAAGTCTAATAATATGAGTTAGAGTGATAATACTAAGAGTAGTGAGTATAGTAATTGTCGTTCTATCGATCATTTAAGCATAATATGGCTAATAACATGAGTTAGATTGATAATAATAACAGTAATAAGTATAGTAATTGTCGTTCTATCGATAATATGAGCATAATATGGCTAATAATATGAGTTAGATTGATAATACTAAGAGTAGTGCGTATAGTAATTGTCGTTCTATCGATCATATAAGCATAATATGGCTAATAATATGAGTTAGATTGATAATAATAAGAGTAATGAGTATAGTAATTGTAGTTCTATCGATCATATCTGCATAATATGGTTAATAATATGAGTTAGATTGATAATAATAAGAGCAATGAGTATAGTAATTGTCGTACTATCGATCATATAAGCATAATATGGCTAATAATATGTGTTAGATTGATAATAATAAGTGTAATAAGTATAGTAATTGTCGTTCGATCGATCATATCTGCATAATATGGTTAATAATATGAGTTAGATTGATAATAATAAGAGTAATGAGTATAGTAATTGTCGTACTATCGATCATATAAGCATAATATGGCTAATAATATGAGTTAGATTGATAATAATAAGTGTAATGAGTATAGTAATTGTCGTTCTATCGCTCATATAAGCACAATATGGCTAATAATATGAGTTAGATTGATAATAATAAGAGTAATATGTATAGTAATTGTCGTTCTATCGATCATATAAGCATAATATGGCTAATAATATGAGTTAGATTGATAATAATAAGTGTAATGAGTATAGTAATTGTCGTTCTATCGATCATATAAGCATAATATGGCTAATAATATGAGTTAGATTGATAATAATAAGAGTAATGAGTATAGTAATTGTAGCTCTATCGATCATATCTGCTTAATATGGTTAATAATATGAGTTAGAATGATAATAATAAGAGTGATAAGTATAGTAATTGTCGTTCTATCGATCATATCTGCATAATATGGTTAATAATATGAGTTAGATTGATAATAGTGAGTGTAATAAGTATAGTGAATGTCGTTCTATCGATCATATCAGCATAATACGGGTAATAATATGAGTTGGATTGATAATAATAAGAGCAATGAGTATAGTAATTGTAGGTCTATCGATCATATAAGCATAATATGGCTAATAATATGAGTCAAATTCATAATAATAACAGTAATAAGTATAGTGATGGTCGCTCTATCGATCATATAAGCATAATATGGCTAATAATATGAGTTAGGTTGATAATAATAAGAGTAATAAGTATAGTAAGTGTCGTGCTATCGATCATATCTGCATAATATGGTTAATAATATGAGTTAGATTGATAATAGTGAGTGTAATAAGTATAGTAATTGTCGTTCTATCGATAATATAAGCATAATATGGCTAATAATATGAGTTAGATTGATAATACTAAGAGTAGTGAGTATAGTAATTGTCGTTCTAGCGATCATATAAGCATAATATGGCTAATAATATGAGTTAGATTGATAATAATAAGAGTAATGAGTATAGTAATTGTCGTTCTATCGATCATATAAGCATAATATGGCTAATAATATGAGTTAGATTTATAATAATAAGAGTAATAAATATAGTAATTGTCGTTCTATCGATCATATAAGCAGAATATGGCTAATAATATGAGTTAGATTGATAATAATAAGAGTAATGAGTATAGTAATTGTCGTTCTATCGATCATATAAGCATAATATGGCTAATAATATGAGCTAGATTTATAATAATAAGAGTAATAAGTATAGTAATTGTCGTTCTATCGATCATATAAGCACAATAGGGCTAATAATATGAGTTAGATTGATAATAAAAAGAGTAATAAGTATAGTAATTGTCGTTCTATCGATCATATCTGCATAATATGGTTAATAATATGAGTCAGATTCATAATAATAACAGTAATAAGTATAGTGATGGTCGCTCTATCGATCATATAAGCATAATATGGCTAATAATATGAGTTAGGTTGATAATAATAAGAGTAATAAATATAGTAAATGTGGTGCTATCGATCATATCTGCATAATATGGTTAATAATATGAGTTAGATTGATAATAGTGAGTGTAATAAGTATAGTAATTGTCGTTCTATCGATAATATAAGCATAATATGGCTAATAATATGAGTTAGATTGATAATACTAAGAGTAGTGAGTATAGTAATTGTCGTTCTTTCGATCATATAAGCATAATATGGCTAATAATATGAGTTAGATTGATAATAATAAGAGTAATGAGTATAGTAATTGTCGTTCTATCGATCATATAAGCACAATATGGTTAATAATATGAGTTAGATTGATAATAATAAGAGTAATAAGTATAGTAATTGTCGTTCTATAGATCATATCTGCATAATATGGTTAATAGTATGAGTGAGATTGATAATAATAAGAGTAATAAGTATAGTAATTGTCGTTCTATCGATCATATAAGCATAATATGGCTAATAATATGAGTTAGATTGATAATAATAAGAGTAATAAGTATAGTAATTGTCGTTCTATCGATCATATAAGCATAATATGGCTAATAACATGAGTTAGATTGATAATAATAACAGTAATAAGTATAGTAATTGTCGTTCTATCGATAATATGAGCATAATATGGCTAATAATATGAGTTAGATTGATAATACTAAGAGTAGTGCGTATAGTAATTGTCGTTCTATCGATCATATAAGCATAATATGGCTAATAATATGAGTTAGATTGATAATAATAAGAGTAATGAGTATAGTAATTGTAGTTCTATCGATCATATCTGCATAATATGGTTAATAATATGAGTTAGATTGATAATAATAAGAGCAATGAGTATAGTAATTGTCGTACTATCGATCATATAAGCATAATATGGCTAATAATATGTGTTAGATTGATAATAATAAGTGTAATAAGTATAGTAATTGTCGTTCGATCGATCATATCTGCATAATATGGTTAAAAATATGAGTTAGATTGATAATAATAAGAGTAATGAGTATAGTAATTGTCGTACTATCGATCATATAAGCATAATACGGCTAATAATGTGAGTTAGATTGATAATAGTGAGTGCAATAAATATAGTAATTGTCGTTCTATCGCTCATATAAGCACAATATGGCTAATAATATGAGTTAGATTGATAATAATAAGAGTAATAAGTATAGTAATTGTCGTTCTATCGATCATATAAGCATAATATGGCTAATAATATGAGTTAGATTGATAATAATAAGTGTAATGAGTATAGTAATTGTCGTTCTATCGATCATATAAGCATAATATGGCTAATAATATGAGTTAGATTGATAATAATAAGTGTAATGAGTATAGTAATTGTCGTTCTATCGATCATATAAGCATAATATGGCTAATAATATGAGTTAGATTGATAATAATAAGAGTGATGAGTATAGTAATTGTCGTACTATCGATCATATAAGCATAATATGGCTAATAATGTGAGTTAGATTGATAATAGTGAGTGCAATAAATATAGTAATTGTCGTTCTATCGCTCATATAAGCACAATATGGCTAATAATATGAGTTAGATTGATAATAATAAGAGTAACAAGTATAGTAATTGTCGTTCTATCGATCATATAAGCATAATATGGCTAATAATATGAGTTAGATTGATAATAATAAGTGTAATGAGTATAGTAATTGTCGTTCTATCGATCATATAAGCATAATATGGCTAATAATATGAGTTAGATTGATAATAATAAGTGTAATGAGTATAGTAATTGTCGTTCTATCGATCATATAAGCATAATATGGCTAATAATATGAGTTAGATTGATAATAATAAGAGTGATGAGTATAGTAATTGTAGCTCTATCGATCATATCTGCTTAATATGGTTAATAATATGAGTTAGAATGATAATAATAAGAGTGATAAGTATAGCAATTGTCGTTCTATCGATCATATCTGCATAATATGGTTAATAATATGAGTTAGATTGATAATAATAAGAGTAATAAGTATAGTAATTGTCGTTATATCGATCATATAACCATAATATGGTTAATAATATGAGTTAGATTGATAATGATAAAAGCAATGAGTATAGTAATTGTCGTTCTATCGATCATATAAGCATAATAAGTCTAATAATATGAGTTAGAGTGATAATACTAAGAGTAGTGAGTATAGTAATTGTCGTTCTATCGATCATTTAAGCATAATATGGCTAATAACATGAGTTAGATTGATAATAATAACAGTAATAAGTATAGTAATTGTCGTTCTATCGATAATATGAGCATAATATGGCTAATAATATGAGTTAGATTGATAATACTAAGAGCAGTGCGTATAGTAATTGTCGTTCTATCGATCATATAAGCATAATATGGCTAATAATATGAGTTAGATTGATAATAATAAGAGTAATGAGTATAGTAATTGTAGTTCTATCGATCATATCTGCATAATATGGTTAATAATATGAGTTAGATTGATAATAATAAGAGCAATGAGTATAGTAATTGTCGTACTATCGATCATATAAGCATAATATGGCTAATAATATGTGTTAGATTGATAATAATAAGTGTAATAAGTATAGTAATTGTCGTTCGATCGATCATATCTGCATAATATGGTTAATAATATGAGTTAGATTGATAATAATAAGAGTAATGAGTATAGTAATTGTCGTACTATCGATCATATAAGCATAATATGGCTAATAATGTGAGTTAGATTGATAATAGTGAGTGCAATAAATATAGTAATTGTCGTTCTATCGCTCATATAAGCACAATATGGCTAATAATATGAGTTAGATTGATAATAATAAGAGTAATAAGTATAGTAATTGTAGGTCTATCGATCATATAAGCATAATATGGCTAATAATATGAGTTAGGTTGATAATAATAAGAGTAATAAGTATAGTAAATGTCGTGCTATCGATCATATCTGCATAATATGGTTAATAATATGAGTTAGATTGATAATAGTGAGTGTAATAAGTATAGTAATTGTCGTTCTATCGATAATATAAGCATAATATGGCTAATAATATGAGTTAGATTGATAATACTAAGAGTAGTGAGTATAGTAATTGTCGTTCTATCGATCATATAAGCATAATATGGCTAATAATATGAGTTAGATTGATAATAATAAGAGTAATGAGTATAGTAATTGTCGTTCTATCGATCATATAAGCATAATATGGCTAATAATATGAGTTAGATTTATAATAATAAGAGTAATAAATATAGTAATTGTCGTTCTATCGATCATATAAGCACAATATGGTTAATAATATGAGTTAGATTGATAATAATAAGAGTAATAAGTATAGTAATTGTCGTTATATCGATCATATAACCATAATATGGCTAATAGCATGAGCTAGATTGATAATAATAAGAGTAATGAGTATAGTAACTGTCGTTCCATCGATCATATCTGCATAATATGGTTAATAATATGAGTTAGATTGATAATAGTGAGTGTAATAAATATAGTAATTGTCGTTCTATCGCTCATGTAATCACAATATGGCTAATAATATGAGTCAGATTGATAATAATAAGAGTAATAAGTATAGTAATTGTTGTTATCTCGATCATATGAGCATAATATGGCTAATAATATGAGTTAGAGTGATAATACTAAGAGTAGTGAGTATAGTAATTCTCATTCTATCGCTCATATAAGCACAATATGGCTAATAATATGAGTTAGATTGATAATAATAAGAGTAATGAGTATAGTAATTGTAGTTCTATCGATCATATCTGCATAATATGGTTAATAATATGAGTTAGATTGATAATAATAAGAGCAATGAGTATAGTAATTGTCGTACTATCGATCATATAAGCATAATATGGCTAATAATATGTGTTAGATTGATAATAATAAGTGTAATAAGTATAGTAATTGTCGTTCGATCGATCATATCTGCATAATATGGTTAATAATATGAGTTAGATTGATAATAATAAGAGTAATGAGTATAGTAATTGTCGTACTATCGATCATATAAGCATAATATGGCTAATAATGTGAGTTAGATTGATAATAGTGAGTGCAATAAATATAGTAATTGTCGTTCTATCGCACATATAAGCACAATATGGCTAATAATATGAGTTAGATTGATAATAATAAGAGTAATAAGTATAGTAATTGTCGTTCTATCGATCATATAAGCATAATATGGCTAATAATATGAGTTAGATTGATAATAATAAGAGTAATGAGTATAGTAATTGTAGCTCTATCGATCATATCTGCTTAATATGGTTAATAATATGAGTTAGAATGATAATAATAAGAGCGATAAGTATAGTAATTGTCGTTCTATCGATCATATCTGCATAATATGGTTAATAATATGAGTTAGATTGATAATAGTGAGTGTAATAAGTATAGTGAATGTCGTTCTATCGATCATATCAGCATAATACGGGTAATAATATGAGTTAGATTGATAATACTAAGAGTAGTGAGTATAGTAATTGTCGTTCTATCGATCATATAAGCAGAATATGGCTAATAATATGAGTTAGATTGATAATAATAAGAGTAATGAGTACAGTAATTGTCGTTCTATCGATCATATAAGCATAATATGGCTAATAATATGAGTTAGATTTATAATAATAAGAGTAATAAGTATAGTAATTGTCGTTCTATCGATCATATCTGCATAATATGGTTAATAATATGAGTTAGATTGATAATACTAAGAGTAGTGAGTATAGTAATTGTCGTTCTATCGATCATATAAGCATAATATGGCTCATAATATGAGGTAGATTGATAATAATAAGAGTAATGAGTATAGTAATTGTAGTTCTATCGATCATATCTGCATAATATGGTTAATAATATGAGTTAGATTGATAATAATAAGAGCAATGAGTATAGTAATTGTCGTACTATCGATCATATAAGCATAATATGGCTAATAATATGTGTTAGATTGATAATAATAAGTGTAATAAGTATAGTAATTGTCGTTCGATCGATCATATCTGCATAATATGGTTAATAATATGAGTTAGATTGATAATAATAAGAGTAATGAGTATAGTAATTGTCGTACTATCGATCATATAAGCATAATATGGCTAATAATGTGAGTTAGATTGATAATAGTGAGTGCAATAAATATAGTAATTGTCGTTCTATCGCTCATATAAGCACAATATGGCTAATAATATGAGTTAGATTGATAATAATAAGAGTAATAAGTATAGTAATTGTCGTTCTATCGATCATATAAGCATAATATGGCTAATAATATGAGTTAGATTTATAATAATAAGAGTAATAAATATAGTAATTGTCGTTCTATCGATCATATAAGCACAATATGGTTAATAATATGAGTTAGATTGATAATAATAAGAGTAATAAGTATAGTAATTGTCGTTCTATAGATCATATCTGCATAATATGGTTAATAGTATGAGTTAGATTGATAATAATAAGAGTAATAAGTATAGTAATTGTCGTTCTATCGATCATATAAGCATAATATGGCTAATAATATGAGTTAGATTGATAATAATAAGAGTAATAAGTATAGTAATTGTCGTTCTATCGATCATATCTGCATAATATGGTTAATAATATGAGTTAGATTGATAATAATAAGAGTAATAAGTATAGTAATTGTCGTTATATCGATCATATAACCATAATACGGCTAATAGCATGAGTTAGATTGATAATAATAAGAGTAATGAGTATAGTAACTGTCGTTCCATCGATCATATCTGCATAATATGGTTAATAATATGAGTTAGATTGATAATAGTGAGTGTAATAAATATAGTAATTGTCGTTCTATCGCTCATGTAATCACAATATGGCTAATAATATGAGTCAGATTGATAATAATAAGAGTAATAAGTATAGTAATTGTTGTTATCTCGATCATATGAGCATAATATGGCTAATAATATGAGTTAGAGTGATAATACTAAGAGTAGTGAGTATAGTAATTCTCATTCTATCGATCATATAAGCATAATATGGCTAATAATATGAGTTAAATTAATAATAATAACAGTAATAAGTATAGTAATTGTCGTTCTATCGATAATATAAGCATAATATGGCTAATAATATGAGTTAGATTGATAATACTAAGAGTAGTGAGTATAGTAATTGTCGTTCTATCGATCATATAAGCAGAATATGGCTAATGATATGAGTTAGATTGATAATAATAAGAGTAATGAGTATAGTAATTGTCGTTCTATCGATCATATAAGCATAATATGGCTAATAATATGAGTTAGATTTATAATAATAAGAGTAATAAGTATAGTAATTGTCGTTCTATCGATCATATAAGCACAATAGGGCTAATAATATGAGTTAGATTGATAATAAAAAGAGTAATAAGTATAGTAATTGTCGTTCTATCGATCATAACTGCATAATATGGTTAATAATATGAGTCAGATTCATAATAATAACAGTAATAAGTATAGTGATGGTCGCTCTATCGATCATATAAGCATAATATGGCTAATAATATGAGTTAGGTTGATAATAATAAGAGTAATAAGTATAGTAAATGTGGTGCTATCGATCATATCTGCATAATATGGTTAATAATATGAGTTAGATTGATAATAGTGAGTGTAATAAGTATAGTAATTGTCGTTCTATCGATAATATAAGCATAATATGGCTAATAATATGAGTTAGATTGATAATACTAAGAGTAGTGAGTATAGTAATTGTCGTTCTTTCGATCATATAAGCATAATATGGCTAATAATATGAGTTAGATTGATAATAATAAGAGTAATGAGTATAGTAATTGTCGTTCTATCGATCATATAAGCACAATATGGTTAATAATATGAGTTAGATTGATAATAATAAGAGTAATAAGTATAGTAATTGTCGTTCTATAGATCATATCTGCATAATATGGTTAATAGTATGAGTTAGATTGATAATAATAAGAGTAATAAGTATAGTAATTGTCGTTCTATCGATCATATCAGCATAATATGGCTAATAATATGAGTTAGATTGATAATAATAAGAGTAATAAGTATAGTAATTGTCGTTCTATCGATCATATCTGCATAATATGGTTAATAATATGAGTTAGATTGATAATAATAAGAGTAACAAGTATAGTAATTGTCGTTATATCGATCATATAACCATAATATGGCTAATAGCATGAGTTAGATTGATAATAATAAGAGTAATGAGTATAGTAACTGTCGTTCCATCGATCATATCTGCATAATATGGTTAATAATATGAGTTAGATTGATAATAGTGAGTGTAATAAATATAGTAATTGTCGTTCTATCGCTCATGTAATCACAATATGTCTAATAATATGAGTCAGATTGATAATAATAAGAGTAATAAGTATAGTAATTGTTGTTATCTCGATCATATGAGCATAATATGGCTAATAATATGAGTTAGAGTGATAATAATAAGAGCAATGAGTATAGTAATTGTCGTTCTATCGATCATATAAGCATAATATGGCTAATAATATGAGTCAGATTGATAATAATAACAGTAATAAGTATAGTAATTGTCGTTCTATCGATAATATAAGCATAATATGGCTAATAATATGAGTTAGATTGATAATACTAAGAGTAGTGAGTATAGTAATTGTCGTTCTATCGATCATATAAGCAGAATATGGCTAATAATATGAGTTAGATTGATAATACTAAGAGTAGTGAGTATAGTAATTGTCGTGCTATCGATCATTTAAGCATAATATGGCTAATAACAT